>NC_134857.1:113877392-114039892 GCF_049852395.1 Peromyscus maniculatus bairdii
ACTACATTTGTACCTGGTGTCCAAGAGGGCCAGAGAGGGCATTAGATCCTTTGGAACTGGGGTTACAAACAGGGGGTTCTAGGTGGCTAGTAGGTGCTGGCAATTGAACCCTGGTCTTCTGGAAGACAACCATTGTGCTTAACAGCTAAGCTATCTCTCCAGCTCCTGGACTAGAGTTCCAGTCACACCCTCAAGTCTCCAGGTTCTGTTAGAGAAAAAAAAAATAACAAGAACCAGACCAGGAACCAGGATTTATTCCGCCATCTCTGGCCCATGGCCAGGACAGAACCAAGGACATTTCTAGTTTCTGACCAAGGACATTAATTGAAGACCCTGTCCCTAAACAAGCTAACCCGTTTCTATCTTCTGCTCACATCAGTCAATTATGATTAACTGACAATACTAACAGTCAATATGTATTTCAGCTTCAGTAATATGTGATTTTCTTCTTAACTGGTGGTCTCTGTGAAGTTTTACTTCAGAAAGAAATTAAGAGGTATTTTATTTTTATTATGGGAAAGATGACAAATGGGCTCAAATTAATTAAAAGTACAGGAAATTGTAAGACAAAGTCCTGTGTTTACTGTACACAGAGTACTGGCCAATGAGGTGCTTATGAGTTTGGGAAATAATGCAAGCTCCATTGTCATACTGATTATAAATGAATCCTCAGACTTACCAGATATAGTTCACGTAAGCATAAATGCTAAACTTTCTGAAGAATGACCACTTAGGGCATATTATTATTAAGACAGATAAATGATATAATTTGTCCCTTAAGTGGAGGGTAAAAAATTCTTTTAAAAAGTTTATGCTTCCTTTTTTACTTCTTTTACATAACCATGATGTCACCAAAATAATGGCATCCATATTGTTGTCACTAAGTTGCTAAGTAGATATGGTTGCATGACTGCTGTGGGATGGTCCTTCTGTGAATATGTTTTGCTCTCACTGGTTGATAAATAAAGCTATTTTGGCCAATAGCCAGGCAGAATAAAGTTTGGCAGTACAATCAAACTGGAGCCAAAGAAGGGCAGAGTCAGGGTAGATGCCAGCCAGCCACCTAGTAAGCAAGACATATAGAAAATGAGATAACAAGCCAGAAACCACATGACAAAATGTAGATAAGAAATATGGGTTAATTTAAATGTAAGAACTAACTAGTAATAAGCCTGAGCTATCAGCCAAACATTTATATTTAATGCATATTAATTATATATGTTTGATATTATCTGAGTGATAATTTAGAAATGGCTGCAAGATGGGATAGGACAGAGAAAAGCCTCCATCTACACATGACATTATTATTATGCATTATGCAGCCTTATAAATTTTTATAGTTGAATATTGATATAGGTTGAACATGTTAAATAGAAATGTTTCAGATATTTTTATGGAGTGGATTCATACTTTTGAAAATGTTGGCTAATATTTACATGCTTGCATTTAGCTAAAAAACCATTATGATTTAATTTTTGTTTTCATTTTAATATCATCCATAAAATATGTCTGATTGGACTCAAATTTTCATCATTTGAAATTGAGCAGTTATTCCTTTACTCCTGCACTTTCAGAGGAAATGCCAAGCTATGTGCAGGAAACACCTTTGCCCTCCCCCAAACTGTCTTAATAAAAACTAACACAAATTATTTCAGACAACGAAAAGAATGATTTCACTTCAAAACTGATAATTCAGTTGTCTGTTTATTATCCATTGATTCAGCATAAAATAAGGGAAATTTGACTTTAATTTCCTTAGATTGGTAATAATTACAGCTAGCAGTTCTTTGAACAACAAGTTCTATGATAAGTTTACTATAAACTATTTTATTTAATCTATATATTGTGCACTTTATAATTATCCTAATTTAAAATTCAAAGAATGTGTGGCATAAATAGATCAGATAATTTGCCCTCATTCATAAAACCTCTAATTAACAGTTTTAGGATTCTAAGCAGGTCTGTTTGACTTCAAAGTTCTGTGCATTGCATTATATTGATTCTTTACTGTTTAGGGAATTTCATAAATCACTCATTTTATGCTCACCATTAGAGTGAAGTTTTTTTAGAAGGTAAACACAATTTTATTATTGACTGAATGGGAGCTTTCAGCTAATCTATTTCCTTGATAATCCATTCATTTTCTTTAAAGGCAAAGTATTGAGCACTAATGTTCTAGAAAATGTGCCTGCGTTCTAGGTTTTATCACACTCACACTTAAATGAGCAGTGGATGAATTTTCACCCTTTATTGTGTCAGGATTCTCCCGTAGGCATGCGGAATGAATAGTTATGTGAACAAATAGCATAGTTTTAAAGATAAACATTATGGCCAACACTAAACAGAAGATATGGGAAGGATCTGTTCAGTAGAGATGGAAGAATTCTGACAGGTAGTGTTAGAGGCTGACCTGCATGATGAAGAAGGTACCAACAAAGACCCTGCTGCAGGAAGAGAACACATGCACTAGAGTACTTTGTGCAATGAAAGACTCTGGGAGCCTGTAAAGTAGAGGCTGGGAGGGGTATTTCACATACCATAAGAGCAACTGCACAGTTAATTTTATGAGCTATGAGAAACCTCTAGAAGATTTCATGTAGGCTAATGCAGGTTCTGCATAATTATTAATATTTAAGGAAGTCTTTTGCTACCTGGATCAGATTGCCAAGAGTGAACATCACTGAAAGTAAAAACACTACCAATTGAAAGATTTGTGTATCTAATCACGTGTCTCAAGTTACATTAAATATGATGCTATTATATTCTCTGTTATGTTTGAATCACATTATACAGATATTGGCATTCTATGAGACAATACAAAGTTCTAGATTCTGAAGGCAAACATTACTTAATAGCTGTGCAATCTTGTTCAATTACTACCCACTCTGAATCTGCCTTTTCATTTCTAAAATTGGAAGAATTATGGATTCTATCCAGCCAACTTCTTTGGGTTGATGTGGGGTGTAAAAATGTGTTAACAACTTAGACTAGGATTGGAACGAGTTAGTAAAATGCTTCCTGGACAAGTCTGGGGACATGAGTTTGAATCCCTAGGACTCACGTAAAGTGCAAGTCTGTAATCCCAGCACTCCTACAGAAGCAGGAGATGGAGCCACTAGAAACCTTGGATGTCCATGAACAGTCTTAGCTTACCTGGCTGCAGCTCTGTCACAAACAAGATGGAAGTGAGGACTGACACCAGAGGTTGCCATCTAAGCTCTGTGAGCCTGCCATGACACATGGGCGCAACAGTCCACCCACAAACACACACATACAAACACACAAGCTTTTTTTCTTAAGACAGAGTAGTTCTTGGACTGTTGTACCTACTCTAAAAGCACTTGTGGAATAACCTCAGTTAAATGTGATACAAACATCATTTCCCACATATGGAGGGCTGGAGAAACTTTGAGGACTGAATAGAAGATGGGCTGGATCACTAGAACTTTCTCCTTTCTTGAGTTCTCAGAATTAGACAACGTCTCTGAGTGCCCCGATGATCAGTACTAGAAGTTGTCTGCAGCTATGAGATTTTCATTCTTTTCTCCTTGCAGATACACCAACATTCTCATCAGTTGCTCACTTGACTTTGTGTGAGAAGTAGTGTTAAGGAGGCTTCCCGCATGCTCAAACTCTGCTGCAGCCTCACGCATTGCCCACAAACAGCTGCACTTAGCAAAGGAAAACCTACACTTCCCTTATTGCTCTGCTACCCCCTTCCTTTCTGACAAAAAACAGACCAGTCCTGTTTGGGAGAAGAATCGCACCTTGAACAAGCAGGTTGCAGTCCTACTAAACCAGACCTTTGGCAGGTGAAATTGAAGACTTACCATAGGAAAGACAATATTTCTAACTTACAGGTCCCAACATTGCAGGAAGTGATTGTATATCTACACAGTGACATCAATGAGCATGAAGGTCTCTGGTCTGAGGTGGCTTATTCTAGGGCTTTGGCCAACCTGAGTCCTTCTCATCATACAAATCTGCAAGGATCATAGTTGTAACGCATCCACCCACCTGTGTATCCAGCACATAGGAAGGTGAATTCTGACCCTCAGGGTAAATCTGACCTTCTGGTCACCAAATCTCTGAGAATCTGCTCTCTGCCCACCCTTTCAGATCAAGCCCTGTGAGTTAATGCTTAAGTTTAGACCTGGCAATATGACCAACACCACCTCCTCACCCCTTTAATGTCCTAGACTTCCTCACTAACATTTTCTTCTAAGTTGATTGACCTTTATCATCTTCTTCATCTGTGTTGGCATCTCACCTTTTCCAAAAACTGTCACAGGAAGTTTTTGCTTAGAGGTGACCAGCTGTTTCCATGACTTTAGTTCATACTTTCTAGTACCTTAGGCACTCTTTTGTCACAGCTCCAACACACTTTTATAAATAACTGGCTCCTTGGTGGGGTAGAGAGTCTAGTTTGGAGTTGGGAGGTCACGCTCATTATTCAACCCTGAAAATCAGGACATTGGCTAGTACACAAGAAGCACTCAGATAGGTCATTTGAGTGGAAATGTGCATGCCTGGATTCTTCACTTTTAATTTTACCGATTGTCTTTTTTAATGATGAGCAAGGGATTTTCTACTTGATCACTTCCTGTCCATACAGACTACCATTTGCCTTTTGTGTTGTTTTCAAAGGTAGAAGCAAGGGGGCTAAGGCTGTGTCCTGGGGATGCATCATAGAAAGATTGGAGATTGTATCACAGAAATTTTATATTCAAATTCAGGAAAATGAGGAATTTTTAGAATCTTGCTAGTAGGTTTTTATATCAACACACATTATAAAGCTATACTTTCAAATTATAATAGAACAAAATTTTACATTAGGCAACAAAAGGAAACACTTATTTTCATATACTTATCTATACTCTCTCATTTCTCTTTGAATATATTATTTAATGTAACTTTAATAAAAATAGTGATTATACGTTGGGATGAGCTATCATTAAGATTTAATATTTTGTGTAAAAATTGAGAAAGACTTTTATAATACCACCATTAATTATTTGTACTTTCAAAACTCATAATTACAATTATTTTAAGACCTTTATTCTAAGAATTTGTGGAGTGACTTACATGAATTCAAATAATCAGTATTTTTCAAGACTAACTAAACAAAACCTTGTGAGCTATAATAATTACCCACCTAGAAGACATCCTCACTGGTACAATCGTGGGACAGATGCTGCTGGAATAACTTTTATTAAATTGAATTTAAGGCCTTCTCCATGAGATGGAGCCCATTCCTGATATTGTTAATGAGGACAAGAACTCGAGGCTAGATAGGTCATGGGCTTTAGAGGAAAACCCAATATTATCTGTTTAATGAACATAGCAATGAAATGACTCCTAATAACATAGTGTTTTACACATAGATCAGTACATTGCTGAACTCTCATATGAAAAGCTTCTTCTTGCAGTAGATGGTGATTAACACAGAGACCAACAATGTGCAGAGAGTAAGAGACTTCAGAACACTCAGCCCTGTATTTATCACATCTCCTCCATAAAGTTCAGAGCTCTATGCAGATAAGGGGGCAGAAAGATTGTAAGAGCCAGAGGTGGTAGATGAATTTAAGGGAACAGCAGTTTCCAGACACAAAGGGGTAGATGTACATATCAATTCAAAGAGACTGTGATATCATACACATGATCTACACAAGCTCAAGACAGACAAAACCCAGCATGAAGGAGAGGAAGTAGGCACAAAGTCCCACCACTAGCCAACACACTATCTGCAAATGATAGCTGCTGGGAGAGGAAAAATCAATTTTTTTATCAATGGAATGCTACTGGGTATGTCAATCACACTCTGGATAGGCCCCATATTAGGGAGTAGCTTGCCAACACAAATTGTTCTCCATGTGTTTTTCTTAGTGGTTTCTTTTCTTTTCTCTTCTTTTTTTCTTTTCTTTTCTTTCCTTCTTTCCTTCCTCTTTTTCTTTAAGAGAAAGAACATGTGAAGTTGGTTGGGTGGGTGACAAGAGAATTTAGGAGGAGTTGGGGAACCAGAGAGATTAAGATAAAAATGTACTATATAAAATTCTCTATGGTTAAATGAAAAGTAATTTTAAAAAATTTAAAAAGTACACAAAGTTGAAAGAGAAGACTTGTGTGTAGGGGGAGAGGAACAGAAATGTGGTGGATGTAGTACTAATCTTAAAAGATATTATTAATAAAAACAAACCTGGAACCAGGTATTGGGGTGAATGCTGAAAGATCAGAGAGACAGAACAGGCCATAGCTAACCTCACCTCGCCAACTTCTCAGCCAATCCTGTCTTTTCAGACTGGAAGCCTCTCAGTCCTTATCTGGAATGAATCTCAACTGAACTGCTGCTAAAAGCTTAACCAGGTTCTAGTTCCTGGTGCTCACACTTTATACACCTTTCTGCTTTCTGCCATCACTTCCTGAGATTAAAGGCATGTGTCACCTCGCCTGGCTGTTTCCAGTGTGGCTTTGAACTCACGGAGATCTGGGTGGATCTCTGCCTCCAGAATGCTAGGATTAAAGGTGTGTGTGCCACCATTTTCTGGCCTCTAAATTTATCTAGTGGATGTTCTGTCCTCTGACCCCAGATAAGTTTATTAGGATACACAATATATTGGGGCACACAATATATCACCACAGGTGGATTTTATAAAAACATATTATCTGCATGTATGTATGAAATTCTCAAACAATAAAAAAAATTTTGTCTTAGATGGAAATAACAAAGTAAGTATTGTTATTTGGGTTTTTGCACAGACAATAAACAAAAAATATTTGTTGTTTAAAACCTGCATACAAATCAAGTGAATATTTTATAAAAATTCTAAAGAAACACCATTCTACATTAACAATAAAAATTAACACAATTCCTTTTATAAAACTTTAAAATTTGTATCTGCATCATTAGTGGATTGAAAATAATTTATACAGATTATAAACTATTGGTATTTCATATATGTACTGAGGAAAGCAAAAATAAGTACATAATTGTGTGAAATTATTTCAATTTATTAGACAAAACATTGTAACTACAGACATTTATATTTCTTCATCTATTCTGTGTTTGTATTTCTAAATTAAAAGTAATCACACATCTGAAAACACACACATGCATTCAACCAATCTTTATGTAGACTAAATAAGGGTAGAAAGTAAGGCAATAGAAATTCACTGAACAAAGAGATGGGAATAACTTGATATGAGTATGCATCAAGAAAACAAGCATGAGCTTACTTAATAATTCTCTAGCTATCAATATACAATTTCCATGTGAAAAACCATGCAGCCCATCTTCTTTTACTAATTTTAACAGTAAAATAAATATATTAAGCAAGGACTGAAGTATTTGCTTTAATCTTCTACTTGAATGTCCTTGTGAATAAGTTGGACTCTGTTTCACACTCCAGCCAGTCCCTCAGAGAATATTGTCAGCTTAACTTGAAATAATATCCAGGCTCTGAATAATTTTCACTATCTCCATGGATACCACCCTTAATTGACCCACTGACACTCTAGCCCCGACTTTTGCAATAACTCTACACTGTCCCTTGGCCCACCTTTCTGTGTTTGTCTATAGCCATGTGTAGCCCACACAGAATGGTTCTGCAAAGCAGAGGCAGCTCGGGCCATTGTTGGTACTTCATTTTCCATGGCAGGCCTCCCATCTTGTATAGAGTAAGCTTCGAGATATTTACAATTTTTACATGGTCCTTCTTGATCTATTCTTCCCTGAAAATTCTCCCTCTACTTATACTCATGTTCATCCTTTTCCTGGCATGGTGATCTCCTCATTCATTCTAGACCACACTAGTTTCCTATCCACATGCTAACAGCCACACTTTTCTCACCTCTTGCTTCTTTGTTCACATGTCTCCTCTTTTAGCAAAGCTTTTGCAAGTCCCTACTTAGTTTAAAAAACATCAGCACACCTATGCACACATAGGCAGCAACAGTTGGACTCAAGGGCTTATAATGAATAAGATACGAAGTTGGGAGGGGAACATTTTAGGAAGGGGTAGAAGGGAATTTGAGGAGGAAATAGGTGGATATATATGAACATATTTCATTATATACATGTATGAGAGTCTCAAGAACGATGAAAATTAGGGAAATCTAAATACAATGTAGACTTAAGTTAAAAAAAAGCATCACCATCCACCTAGGACTTTTTATTTTATTTGTGTTTCGTCTTGCTGCATAGTCTACCATGTTATTTTCCTTTTCATCCAGTATACATATTGTTTGTTTCCCACCATAGAATGTAAGTATTGTGAAGCCAGGGCTTTTGGTCTGCTTTATATTTGTTTGGAACAAATTAATTGCTTAATGCATGTCTGTTGAGTACATGAGTATTCAATGGGTAACTATAACAGAAGAGAAACCTTCCACATGGAAATGCCTGACACACAACTCCGTGACATTTGCTGTAATAATGAGCTTAATGAATGATGGTCTCAACATGTTTTCTGCAAAGATTTGTGGTTGTTGCAATATGATTTTTAAATGACTATTTTTTTTGAAAATTGCTTATTTGCAATGAAAGTTATTGTTTCCAGCGTTTCTATAAACACATTTGGTATAGAATGAATCAGGTTCTATCAGAAGGGCTGAAGTGTGGTTAATGGCCTTTTTCTTTTCCAGAGAAAACCGAAGTGTAGGGCTCTGATGGTCTGATCTGCTGCAGGGATTTTCTTTTTCTTGGATCTAGGGAACAGGGACACTGGCACAGGTGCCTCCCTGCTGCTGCCCTGTTAAGCTGACTCACTTCACAAGCCCTCACAGATGAAAGTGTAATTGTGTGGAAGGTGAACTGATTGCAATTAACCCCCGACTTCCCCTCAGGCTGGGATATTCTGCCTCCTTTGCTTGGAATATGTCAACAATGCCATAATACACAGCTGATGAAAACATATATCACACAGAGAAACACATATATTATAGGATAAAGTACATAAATCATGTAGAAAAACATGCATTATACTGAGATGATCAAATTATAAATGAAGCACATAAATCATAAGATTACACTGTTGAATTGTATCAGGAAACATAAATTATATAGTGAAATCGCAGGGTCACTGGAGAGTTCACTGAATAATGAAATGAGCGTCTATAACTTAAGGAGGAGTGGAGTATCTCAGCGAAAAACCCATTGTGCATCACATTGAATATTCCAGTTAATCCAGTTTTATGTCTTACACCTCTGTATCCAAGGACCGCCCTGCGCAGCATGGGGGAGGGGAGATAAAAAAACCATCTACAAATGAAAGATTGAATGATGACGCACTGTAAGTAAATTTTAGAAAATAGCAGCTTTCAAATAGAATGAACATCTGCAGTCAGGTTTTCAAGTTGAAGGCAATGGTAGCAATTCAACAGTCAGCTGTACACAACTGGGCAGCTCCTCCTTCTAAATGAAGACTGTGGTTCAGGGGACGTCCTGAAGAGAGAAAAGAGGGGAAAGTAAGACTGGTTTCTTCTGCAGACAAACAGTTTGGGCCGATACATTGCACTGAACAATGAACTCAAACATTCATTTTCTATGACATGCACAGTAATGCTCTGTTTACTGTAATGAGTAATTTCTCATATTTGATCTTACCTTCCCCTGTTTCTTCTCTGTATATTGTATTAACAGAATAAAAAAGACGCAAAATAAAGGAGATAATTCTTTAACTCACTTCTCCTTTCAAAACAATGGCTGAAGCGTTCAGAGGCCATTGTGCAGAGCTGCCAGAGGAGGCCTGGGTAAGGCAGGTTTTCATATGCAATACATAGTGATGAACAAATCAGATCAATCTTGCAAAGCTTTTCAGTCCAATGTTTGTCTATGTGAATTATGTTCTCAATAAAGCGGGAGCCTGGAATTCACATCTATTCCCAGCTTGCTGAGTTAGGATTATGGTCCAAGCTGGATGTACTGAGGGATTCCTTAGTCATAAACAAAATGTTTGACCCACTGTATTCCTCAGGGTATCAGAGAGCCCGAACTGACTGAATTTATACAGTGGGAATTGATAGCTTACTGCTGACCCTGCAGGGGCAGGGGCATTGGCTCACATCCTATTTCTGGCTTTCCTTGGCATTTGTTACTTCAGATAAAGGTAGATGTGTCAAGATATGCTGCTAGTCCCAGAATAGGGTTGTGTCAAAGTGCAAGTACTAAATTCTATTGAGAAGAAGCCATAAATTGGCACCCTCAAATGCCTCCTGCCTCCTTTAAACATCATATTTCAGGCTTTGCCTGCTACTCATATTCAATCCTGGTTAACATCGTCAAAAAGATGCTAAATGCTATATCATATTAACTGTGCATATGTAATCATAGAAGAAACTGTAAAGCTAAAGATATATGGGATAGACTTATTTTAAAGTATATGTCAAGCACAAAATAGTATTAGCAAATTAACCCATATAATTTTTTCTTTCTAAATTCAATTTTTCTCTACTAGCTAAACTGGTTTGTCCTCAAAATATCCATAAATGGTTAAATCTGTTCACTCTAAGTATAATCATTTTACTCTATGATCTATGTGTTTCATTAGTCGAGGTACACATTTTGCCATAATAAATGTGCTTCAGTAAATGATCTATGCATTTCTTACTGAAATGTATGTGTTTCACGAGAAAAGGTATGTGTTCATCAACTATGAATAATGTTCCTAACGACACCACATTATATTACTTGGCTGGTATCAGCATGGCATTACACATCCATTCCCTTATGGCCATGGGCACTGCATTCCCCCAAAGACACACATCAGAGCCTGTCACGCACAGGTGTTGATGCTCATGTGCGTGAACTTTGCGGTCTTGAGAAACAGAAATGGGAGAGGGTAACAGAGTCATATTGTAGGTTATTATGTTTATTAGATGAATGGGAAGCAATGGATTTGCCCCCTTGTCCTTGTCTTTCATAACTCAGAAAGAAAACAGTTACTACAGGAAAACACAGTGGGCATCTTGTTGCTCCCCACAGAGTAAACTCCTTCCCTTTTACTATAATTAAACATCAATTGGAATATAAAATCATATAATTTCAATTTAAATATTAAGACTACTTTTAAAAATTCATGTTATGTACTAAATACTTACTTATTAAAATGCTACCAATTTCAGAATTTCAGTGAATTGGTTCCCAAAATGATGAAATGAATTATTTGTACCAAGAAAAAACAATTACTTTAAAAAGTTAAAATGTTGTCTCTTAGATAGAGGGTGTTGTTGATTACTCATTACTAACAGACTCATGACACATTACACTGTAGAAGGAAAGACCTTTTTTTTCAGTATATCCATATACACAATAATTAATATCTCAACACTAATTATCTATCTAAACCCACAGCAAATTTTACTTAGTACCCATAACTAATAAATCTTTATATACAGAAATCTTTTTTTTTCTTCAAGAAAAAAGTTTAAAGCATTATGACTACCTTATATCCAAATGTTAGTGTTTGGGAATGTGAATTTTTTTATGTATTACCATTAATCTCAGAACTATAACCCCATCATATTGTTTTTTTTCTTTTCTATTTAGAGTCTAGGAATTCAATGGGTAGAGTATTTTAGTCACTATTTTGATGAACAGACAGAATGAATTATGGTCTAGTTTTCATGCAGATATGTTAATTATGGCAGAATCACTTGTTTTCCTCAGATTAAAATGAATGGTTGTATATGCACTTCCCATCTACAGATCATTTTCAAATAAACACCAAATACTCTTTTACATAGGACATGAGATGATTCATTGCACGTCTTCACTTAGTGACCTAATTTTCTTTCTATTTAACATCCATCATTGCAGACATTTCTTTCATTTATTTTCTACATTTTTATTTACTACAATGACTGGAACCTGGGGATTTTTTTTTACTGTTATGTGAATTATAATTTCATACATATATTATCAACTGACAACTAATTCATTGCATTTGAAACACTCTCCAAATAGGAAGAGTTTACCTAGAACTAAAAGAATTGGTACTGTTTGTAGCTAGAGTTTTCCGCCTTGCCCACAGTCAGGACAAATCTTTGTCACCCGCCAGTCCCACAGCCGCTCAGACCCAACCAAGCAAACACAGAGACTTATATTGCTTACAAACTGTATGGCCGTGGCAGGCTTCTTGCTAACTGTTCTTTTATCTTAAATTAACCATTTCCATAAATTTATACCTTGCCACGTGGCTGGTGGCTTACCGGCATCTTCACATACTGCTGGTCATGGCGGCGGCTGCAGCTAGTCCTTCTGCCTTCCTGTCCTTTTATTTCTCCTCTCTGTTAGTCCCGCCTATCCTTCCTGCCTAGCCACAGCTGATCAGGTTTTATTTATTGATCAATCAGAACAACTTGACATACAGACCATCCCCCAGCACAGCCAAGTGCAGACCATCTCAGACACCTGCACTCAGGCCCATGGTCCTAATCATCCTCTATGCGGACCTGCTGGGTAACACCACAAAGAACCCAAGAAGGGCTCCCACAGGACATACAGAACATCCCACAGCAACTGTTAGAGAATAGTTACATTTGTCTGGAGTAAATTTGTTAATGTATCTCTGTTTATTTAAAAAAAAAAAAAAAGTAAGCCGGGCAGTGGTGGCACACGCCTTTAATCCCAACACTCAGGAGGCAGAGCCAGGTGGATCTCTGTGAATTCAAGGCCAGCCTGGTCCACAGGATGAGATCCAGGACAGGCATTAAAACTACACAGAGAAACCCTGTCTCAAAAAACAAAACAAAAAAATGTAAATAAGCACATATGAAATAAAAAGATATAGAACACAGCTACATTTCACATGAAATTATTCACCATTACATGTGGTTGAATTCAATTTATGTGTAAAACTGGGTCAGCCACTAATGTTTTGGAAAACTCAGAATCCATTATAAAAATAAGAATGTCAGTTTATACATAGGGATTATAAATAAATCCATTTCTTTAATTCATATTATGTTGTTTTGATGATTGTCTAAATCAAGTCTGTATTAACCATATCAGAATATATTTAGTATGGAGTTTGAATATTACTAATAGCTCTTGATGGGGACCTGCAAATCATTGGTGAATAACAGAAGCATGGTATTTTGTTAAGTATATTTTTAGAAAATTTCACAGAAAAAAATTGAAATCTAGATTAGATTTTGTTTTTAGCAAGTCAGATGAATATTTCCTATTACACATAGCATCGTGTTAAAGGAACACTCATTGGTCTCAAGCTCTGCATGACTACTTCATAAGCAAGTTCCATGAACCTGAAATGGTCTCGGTGACCAATAATGAACTAATGTGATTCTACTTTACAAAGGATCATATATTTAAGGAAAATGTCTTTACCAAACATTCCTAGATTTGTAGTGAGAATCAACATCAACTGACAGTATTCCATTTTGTGAATAATAACATATATTCACACTTCGAAAACATTATCCATCTATTCCAACTGCTATACTTCCCTTAACAGACAGATCTCTGAGATATTTACGATGTTTAAAGATTATTTAAGGAATAACATTTTTTTTTTGAAAAATGGAGACCACATTCATTCACATTAGACGGTTTTCATGGCACTGTAGTGACTCATGTAGTATTTACAGAATCCTGAATGTGTTCTGAATTGATGCCCTGCACAATATCTAGCTCTGGCATTCTCTGCAACCTGTGTGTCCCCAGCTCTGGCTCACACAGCATTTTCCCTTCAGGTTCTGCATTGCTTTCTGCAATTGCTGTGGGGTGAAAAGCAGATCTTGTGTGTTAAGGAGAATTTGAAAGTCCTTTACGAATTTGTGCAGATGCTAATACATTTAAAAATAGGGTTAATATCAGGTTATATTAGGCCAAAAACACCTTAAATTGCTAAAGAGTTTCACAGTGACATTTTGGTCATCAGCTTCAGCCATTATCTGGGGATAAATCAATTTGCAGCGGCTGTGGACAGCTGGCTGAGTGCAGAGCAGAACCGCGTAACTATAGAAGCATGTTAGAATGGAAAAGTCAAGGGTCCTGCTGACCACACATAAAGAATTTTTTTAAAGGCAAAATTGCACAACACCGCCCAGCTGCACAGCTTCCATCTATTCTTCCTAATTCTTCCTACCTAATAGAAGATTTTATTTCTTTTCTAGTCCCTTCACTAAGAATGGTGCATATTACAGAGTCATTTTTAATTCTTCCTTTTCCCTTTTGGCAAATAATTCTCTGCAGAGGTTCAGTTGGTGCTTCTGGCAGTGGCAGACCATCACTTTTATGGTCTTTTAATCCGTGAAAAAGATTGTCCTTGGATTCTTTTAAAGGTCAGGATCAGGTAGAGTGTTGTACTATTAGCAGGATGGTGCTGAACCAGGTAAGGAGACCTAAGGTGCATTTGCAGTTACGTGTTAGCTTATTTATAGGAGAGACTTGCCAGTGTTCTTGCTTTTATTTTACTTGCCTCTGTTCTTGACCCAATAGTTTGATTCCAAGTTTAAGTATTACATTCAGAAAAGAAAACCGAGTGCTGATTGGGTTTTAAGTTCACACTTTGGTATATTTAGAAAGAAAGAAATAGCTTTATGAATTAAGTTGGAAATTGTGTGTGTATCAATTGTGGCTTATTTAAGGCATTTATTTTTCCTGATATACCATAGGCAGTACAATCTCAAATACCCAAGACAATGTATATACAAAATGTCTTATACATCCTGTAGATTGATGTAGTATCGTAGGCCCCACTTATTATTGCTAAAATGAGAACAATGAATTCTGTCAGGGTGCAAAGAATATTCATTACAAGTGAATTACTGTCTTCAAATATGTTTAAAAGTTGTATTGGTGTAACTTCAACAGTCATCACTCAAGTAAAAAATGAATATAAAATATCTTGTATAATTTTAATATCCTGTGTGGTGATATTTTGTTTGTGCTCTAACAAATAAAGTTTGCCTGGAGAACAGAGTACAGAGCTAGCCACTAGAGGCCAGGCAGTGGTGGCACACACCTTTAATCCCAGCACTTGGGATCTCATGCCTTTGACCCCAGTATTTAGGAGTCACAGGCCTTTAATCCCAGCAAGTGGGAGGAAGAAACAGGAAGTGATATCGCTGAGAAAAGAGAGAAAATGATAAGGCATGGTAGAGACAGGATCTTGGCCCCACCAGTCTGAGGACTGCTAGAGGTAAGAAGTCTTTCTAGTGCCTGGCTGCTCTGCTTCTCTGATCTTTCAGCTTTCACCCTGATATCTGACTCTGGGTTTTTATTTTTAAGATCATTTAGAATTTGTGCTACAATCCCATCCAAATGTTAAATGTGAAATTAAAATTAATAGTAATAAAATACAGTTATCACTTCCTAGAAGAAAAAAACCTTGTTTCTATGGGTTAAACATATTTGTCAAAATTGTGACTTAACATGTTAATCCAAATGTTAAATAAAAGTTACAATATATTTATCTATGCATATCATAATAAATTAAGTTTTTACAATACATTTATAATGCATCAAATAATATAAATATATTATAATAATATAAACAATATAAACATGCATGGGTTTAGTGCAAGAAAATTGTAAAAGTCTGTCAAAGAAGCTGAAGTTCTAATAAATGGTCAAATATTCTGTAGTCAAGGAGAGTAAGAATATTTAAAATGTTAGTTCTCATCAGCTTTATATATTCAGTGAAATTCCAATCAAATTCCTAACAAATTATTTTATTGACATCAACAAATTAAGTCTAAAGTTTGTCTGATTAGGCAAAAATTACAGAATAATCTAACACAATACTAAAGAGGAACAAACTTGGAGAACCAGGTCTATGTACCTTTCAAATAAAACTACAAGAATCAAGGTAGTTCACTACTGCAGTCCTATTCCTTGGAGATCAAGCCAATAGGATCTTAAACTTGGGACCAGCCTGGGCTACATAGGAATTCAGGGCAAGCCTGTCACACTGAAACTCTGTCACAGAAAACCAAACCAAACAATAAACAAACAACCTTTCTTCACAAAGATAATGTAGAATTGATGAAAAACAATCAATGGAATCAGAGCAGAAGACTCAGAAACTGACCCTCATATCAACCTCTCTTTGATGAAGGCAAGGGAACTCCATACAGAGAAGACACTCATCAATGAATGTGCAGAATACAAGCAGATGAGCTTGCAAAAGCGTGAATGTAAACCCAGATCTCACAGCACAGCCAATCTCAAAGTGATTGGGAGCATCATAAGCAAGATGAAAAGCCCTGAACATCTAAAGAAAAACCTAGAGCCCATCTTAACAACATTAAGTTGGTTGATTCTTATATTCAACACCTTATGGGTCATCCTTAAAAAGCTGCATCACTATTGAAAACTTTTACTCTGTGAAAATTATTGTTAAGATAATAAAAATGGAAATCCCAAACTTGAAGGCCATATTTGGGAAATATATGTCTGATAAGGCATGAGTACAGAAACAGACAAAGAATTCTCCCAGTTCAATGCAAACAAAGAGGCCAATGAAAGATTAGGACAGTTATGAATGGACAGACATCTTGTCATAAAAGATACACAGAGAAAAAATAGGTACACACAACATGCTCTATTTAAATATCATTACAGAAATATAAACTAAAACATCCATGTAAGATAGTTACACACCTAAAGATCATCTGAAATTCAAAACCCAGACACCAATTGCTGATAAGGATGTGCAGGAACAAAACCACAATGCAAAGGGTACAAAAACTTTGGATGGCAGATAGATTTTCACAAAGCTAAAAATCACCTTACTACCCAAAGAACTAAAAGCTTACATCTGTATAAAAAGTTAACTGTAAATATTTACAGAATCTTTGTTCATAGTTGTAAAAACAAATTAATTCAAATGAAACCCCCAAACAAGCAAAACATTTTTCTGTGGTTAAAAGAATCGACTGTTGTATGTCTATGAAATTGAATATTATTATTTGAATATAGAACTGAATCATCTTTCCAAAAAAATATGGAAGAGATCTTAAGTCTGAAAGAGCTATGCTATGTATCAGTCAACTACAAGACACTCTGTCAAAGGCAAAATTATAGACAGCAAAATGATGAGTGGTTTCTGGTGACTGGAGTATAAGGGTAATGGGAAGGGATGGATTGTTGAAGTATAGGGGATTTTTAGGGAAGTGAAGCTATTATTGCAGGATATTTAATGATGGATACATGACATTTATCATTTGTCAAAGTCCAATGAAATTTATCACACAAAAAAATTGTTGTGGATATCGCTCTATATAAATAAAACACTGATGGCTAGTGACCAGACAGGAAGTATAGGTGGGGCAAGGAGAGAGGAAAATTGGGGAAACAGGAAGAAGGGGAGAGAGACACTGCAGCCACCGCCAGGACAAGCAGCATGTAAACACGCTGGTAAGCCACCAGCCACGTGGCAAGATATAGATTTATAGAAATGGGTTAATTTAAGATGTAAGAACAGTTAGCAAGAAGCCTGCCACAGCCATACAGTTTATAAGTAATATAAGCGTCTGGGTGATTATTTTATATGTGGATTGTGGGACTGCGGGGCTTAGTGGAACCTGGAGAGAAGCCCTCCAGCAACAAATGGCGCCCAAAGGCTCGAATTTCCACCTTAAACCTAAAAATATTTAATAACTAATTCTAAACAGAGCCAAAACCAGGTTCCTGCTTCATGTCTCATATGGGCAGCTAGATGCCGCAAAACACAGGTTTGAACTACTGGCGGGTTCCTGGCATTTGTGTTTGACTGGCAGTATGGTGGTAATGAGGTGTCTGCCAGTGGCACATTACGCTGTGTGGTAGATTTAGTCTTTACTAGTATTAAAAAAATAAAAAGGTTTCTGGGCTACACGCTGCTTTGATAAAAGCTTAGATCCACTATTTCTGAGACTTGATGACTCACAGAACTAGCAGAAAACGCCATGTTGGGAAGCTGAAGTGGGCGGAGCCAGCAGCCACAGCGCCCTTTCAGTCTTAGAATACTGCAGTTTGAACCAATAGATTCACAATAAGACTGATTCAGATAAAATCGTTTACAATGTGTGTAAAATATACGTAGGCTTAAAAGAGACAAAAAAAGATAAATTAATATAAAAAAGCCAGGCAAAGATAAATATTACACAGAGAATTTGGATTGTGTGGTCTTTGGGATTTTTAACTGCAAAAAAACATTTGATCGAAAAAGCTGTTGAATTAAACCAATATGTATATTTTAAAGGTACCTTGACTTCAAAATTTGGATTTAAGGATATGTTGCTTTAGAAAAGAGGTTCTGCTTTTGTTTCCACAGAAAGCCAGAGGCTATGGATTTATTCCAGATTAAGATACATCAGGTTTCACCAGCCAAGACCCCCTGAAAGGTCTTCGATGACACCATGGCCCAGATAATCTAATATCCAGAGTGGTTTCAAGGCAACTGGTTCACACAATACAGCCTCATGGACTACCTCATAGGCCTAAAATTTTCTTTGTGTCCCTATAAGATACAGCACCCCTCTTCAGCAGGAAGTAGTAAGAGATGCTATGCCCCAATTCCCAAATATACCAAGCTGGCTTTAGAGGTGGAATTGGCTCACTCCCCCTCTAAACCCAGACATATTTAAAAAAAAAATGGTTGAGATTCTTCTGTCCCAAATCAGAAGAGCCCTCTGGTGTGGGACAGAGAAAAACCAACATTTTTATTTAAAACAGGTTGATTATAAATGTGATCTCTTTCTAAAAAAGAAAAGGGGATGTGATATAGATATATAGGATATAGAGATGATAAGATAAAAGGGTAGATTAATGAACCTACTTTTAAAGAACAACTTGTTTAAAATGTTTTACATTACATACATTACAATAAATTTTAGTTTATTGATACAAACTTGAAGTTAATTTTGTTATACTGTATATATATATATATTTCTATTCTTGTTTGAGGTATGTTTATGTAACTCATTTAAAATTGTAATGGATAATTAAAAAATAGATTAATATGATTATCTATGATAATCATATTTGTAGCCATGTTAGTTAAGTCTTCTAGGTATACACAGATATATTTCAGATAGATAGGTAATCTTCAAACCCTTCATAGACCTGGAGAATATGGCATTTAAATAACTTAGAATTCTGTTGACATGAGACACAATTACTCCTGGCTGCACCAATTTGATCCGGAGAGAATGTTGGGCTTCTAAGACATTTCCATTTGGAAGTTTGTCTTCTTGGCACAAAATGGCCTACTGGGCAAAGAATTGCCCTTGCCTTGATGGCTGACAGTACGAATGCAATGCTGTCCTTTCCGGACAAGCGGGACACAAGGAAAGCGACCACTGTACTCTGCCAAGACAGGGTAAGATGGTCTTTCAGAATTCCTGCTTCTGAAAATGGTCTGTCAGATACTCTAGGCCTGTAGCCAATTTGAATGCACCAACAATACTGAGAAACATTAGGTGACTGTCCAGGCTGCCAGTTGTCTTGGTCTACTCTTGCAAGATTCCCAAAAGTTGCTTGCATCCATCAACCATTTCTCAGGTACCATTATGTTTCTTCTCAGGTCTTTGATGTGGTTAAAGACTAGATAGTTGTAATTTCCTCAGTTATGATAAAAGATAAGTTAGATATAAAACCTTAAACTCACAAATATAAGATAGATAGGACATCTTCTTTAATATTGTAACTGTAATTCTTGCTCGATAATTGTTTTGTTATATGTAATTTTACTATGTTAAAGTTAAAACCTTCCTTCTTAAAAAAAGAAGAAAAGGGGAAGTGGTGTGGATATCGCTCTATATAAATAAAACACTGATGGCTAGTGACCAGACAGGAAGTATAGGTGGGGCAAGGAGAGAGGAGAATTGGGGAAACAGGAAGAAGGGGAGAGACACTGCAGCCATCGCCAGGACAAGCAGCATGTAAAGACGCCGGTAAGTCACCAGCCATGTGGCAAGGTATAGATTTATAGAAATGGGTTAATTTAAGATATAAGAACAGTTAGCAAGAAGCCTGCCACAGCCATACAGTTTGTAAGTAATATAAGCGTCTGGGTGATTATTTTATACGTGGATTGTGGGACTGCGGGGTTTGGTGGAACCTGGAGAGAAGCCCTCCAGCAGCAAAAAAATAAACTGTGATGTGCATAATAACTTGTTAACAATGCATCAATACCAGTTCATCAGCCATAGGAAAAACACACACTATTGTTTGATATTTATAATAAGAAAGTCATGTGAAGGATCATGTGGGGATCTATACACCTTCTGCACATGCTGATATATATATATATGTGTGTGTGTGTGTGTGTGTGTGTGTATGTATGTATATATATGTAGTTTTATATAGTTATATAGACTATGATAGACTATGCAAACCATTTAAATCATTTATCAGGTATCTTTTGAAAATATTTTCTCAAAGATCTGTGGCTTGTCTTTTACTCCCATGACTGTGTCATCTTCCAACTAGAAGTTGTTAGCTGTAAACAAGTCCATTTGATCCATTATTCCTTTAGAAATCTGACTGAGCTGTTGGGTTTGAAGTCACAGCCAACCTAACATCAAGATTTTACCCCATTATCATCTAAATATGTAATTTTTCATATTTAGGCTTCTGGTCCCCTTTAAATTAATATTTGTGAAAATTACAATGAATGTGTCTAGATTTATGTGAGATTAAATTTGCTGCTCTGTCTTGTTGAACTGTATTGGTCTGTCTTTTACCAGCACCACACTCCTTTGATCATTATGGCTTTATGATAATGCTTGAAGTCAGGCAGTATTGGACCTCGAACTTCATTTTTCAGTGTTGCGCTTGGTAGTCTGATTCTTTTTCTTGTTCATGAAATTTCAGAGTCAGTTAATCAATATCCATACAGTAGCTTATTTTGGCCTGAGTTCATATTGTGTTGAATTGACAGACAAACATCTGGAAAATGGGTGCATTTAAAAAAAAACATTTAAAAATTCAGGCTTTGGATACATAAACAGCAATCTTTCCGTTCCTCCTGCTTTGCCTTCTTTTCAGCCATGTTTCACACTTTTCCCTAAATAGCTGTGTTCTACAATGCTAAATTTGAAATGGCAGAGAAATCTTAGCCTTTTTTTTTAAATCTTGGGTCAAGTGCTCGATATTTCTACATCAAAATTACTTATTTGACCCTGTTATTTATTATTATGCAGTTTAATTTCTGCATGCCGAAAATTTAAAAAATACTCATTTAATTTCTGTTTAGAAGAAAGTGTGTATGTTTTCTTTATGCTAAAACTTATAGGTACATGTTTTATGGGCCAGCATATATGAGCTGCCCACATAGTTCACTTTATGAATATTAAAATTCAAACTACATTGGTTGTAACATTTCATAAATGTCAACTGAGTCAAATTGTTAGTGGTGCTATTGAAATTTCCAGTGTTGTTAATAATGTTGTTTATGTGCGTTATTATTCTAGATAGCAGTTAATACTTCAAATGTGTTTGTGTATTTGACAATTTTCTATTTTGTTTTGCAATTTTATTTATGTATTTTGAAATACTCTTTTGGTTTTGACATACAATTTTTGTTTTAGTGCTTTTAATGGATTGACAGCTGACTGAAATATCTATTTATCTCTAGTAATACTTATGCTTCTGGAATCTACTATATATGACTCAAATATAGTTTCCCTATTTTTCCTATATATTTCATCTTTGTGATACATCTGTTTGCTCCATTTTACTTCCAAATCAACCACTATATTGTTATTTACATTGCATATGTTGAGAAAAGTATAAATTAGGTCTTATACTAGTTTTCTCTCTATTACTGAGATAATGACCATGACCAATGGCAACTTGGGGAGCAAAGAATTTGTTTCATGTCGAAGATTACAGTCCATCACTAAAGGAAGTTAGATCAGAAACTCAAAGTAGAAACTGGAGGCAGGCATTGAAGCAGAGACTTTGGAAGAATGCTGTTTACTGGCTTGCTAACCCTGCTTTCTTATAGGACCCAGGACCAACTGCCCAGGTATGACACCACCCCAATGATCTAGGCCCTCTGATATCAAACATTAATCAAGAAAATAATCCCCCGTGGAAGATCCCTTCCTCCCTGCAATCCCTTATTAGCTGCCTAACCTCTGTGGATATTCTAAATAAAACATACATGTCTAAAGATTCAAAGCTAACATCAACATCTAAGGAAAACATACAGTGTTTTCTTTCTTGGTCTAGATTATCTCACTGGAGATAATGACAATGCCCCTTCCACTTGTAGTCAAGAACCTATTTGTAATTCATAGCTGCTGGAAAAATCAGTTTTCTTCAATGGAGTGACACTAGGTACATAAAACACACCCTGAAGCTGGCATCATTCTCAGGAGTAGTTGACCCACACAAATCAGACTCCAGTGTGTGTGTGTGTGTGTGTGTGTGTGTGTGTGTGTGTGTGTGTTGTTTTTGTTTTTTTCAAAGAGAGAAAGAATTTGAAGTTGTATGGGTAGAAAAAGGGGAAGGGTCTGAGAAGAGTATGGGGAGAGAAAGAATATGATCACAATATAGTGTATAAAATTCTAAAAGAAATAAACAAAACCATTAAAAAAAAAAGAAAATATCTTACAGAGTTGCCTACAGGCAATCTCTCAACTAAAATTTCTCTTCCCAGGTGACCCTTGCTATTGTCAACTTGACAAAAATTGAACCAGGATAGTTTTTTTTTTTTAATTATTCTGGCTGCCATTGACTTTTAAATATAAAATATAGTGGATTTGTATCTAATATGATTATTCATCTGAGACCTATCCACTAGCTCTTTACTTATAGCTGTCCACCAGACTTTTTTGTAATTGTTCACTTATTTCTTCATTTCTACAAATTATATTAGTACACTTTTAAAATCATCTTTTGCTTTAGTGTTTTCATTTAACATTTTTCTCCAGAAATTAAAATACAGATATATCACAACATACTTACTATTGAGTATTTAGGTATTTAATTATATTTAATTTTATGCTATGTAATGACAAATTTCATTTGTCATCTGTCTTTTGGTTACATATTTAAATATTAATATCAATTAATATATTATGTTGATCATATTATTTTGATATATGTCATATCACATATTGTATAATAAAGTACACACTATAAAATATGCTGATTACATTATTTTAGGTTATTTGATTGTATCATATTATACTGATTAATATATTATATAATATTAATATCAGAATTCAGTCTTATCAATTTCACATTAGATAGTCTTTTTGTTCTTTAAATGGAATAAGTATAGTAGGATGGTTCAGTGGGTAACAACATGTTACCAATCCTAAAACTTGAGTTTTATCCCCATGGCCCGCATTTTGGAATGTGGAAACAAAACACTGTCTAGTTGTCTCTGACCTGTGTGTTTGTGTGCAAATAACTGAATAAGCAAATAAATAAATGTAATACTTAAAAGAAAGAGCAGTTAATATTCTATGTATATTTAGTATTCCCAATGATCATTATTCTTCTTTGTAGGTGTAAGCTGTGTCTAGAGCAGTTGCTAAGGTGAGCAGCTTCTTATGTCTGCTGCCCACGGCAGCACTGTAGGTGATTCCAGAAATCAGCTTTTGTTCTTATGAGAAGTTGACCTTAGTCTTTGAAAGACATTCAGTTCTTCAGAGGCATTCTTTCATTGTCTCCTAGATTTTACCGCTGGAATAAGGTTTGATATTATTTTCATTATTACATTTTGTGTAATGCTTCTCTTTCACACAAGGATAATCTCATGCCTGATTTTCCTGTTTCTCTTCCCTTCCCTTCAGCTCTGTTAGAGTTTTTCTGAGGACAGTTGTCTGGGCAGCTGCACTGTTAAAGTTTCACTGCGGTCCTTGGAACTGTAAGTTGATGTTTTATTTCCCACATTTGAAAACTTGAAATTATTATTTCTTCAATTAATTTTTACTTTCTCCTTTCCCATATGGGACTTGAAACACACACACTCTCTCTCTCTCTCTGTGTGAGTGTGTGTGAGTGTGTGTGTGTGTGTGTGTGTGTGTGTGTGAATCTCTATCATATGATGCATATCATATGTATACAGGCAAATTTTGTTATATTGTTTTAAACTGACTCAGCTTAAAGCTGAGTTTTTTTCTGCCTTTTTAATAATGCTGATTATACATTCATTTGCTTTTAAGATAAGCAATTCTGAGTCTTCTATCTTCTGTTAAGCCTATCAAATGGGTCATATTAGATATACTTTTTGGTTTGAGAATTTTCAACTTTTTTTTTTTTTGAGACAGGGTTTCTCTGTGTAGCTTTGTGCCTTTTCTGGATCTTGCTCTGTAGACCAGGCTGGCCTCGAACTCCCAAAGATCCGCCTGCCTCTGCCTCTCAAGTTCTGGGATTAAAGGCATGCTCCACCACTGCCTGGCCTATAATGAAGGTCTTATCCTGCAAGTTTTTACAAATATCTGCAGTAACTGGTTTAAAACTTAATATCTAATTTTATCTCTGCATCATCTCCAGCTCCTTTTTTCCCCCCCGGTTGCTGTTTTAGGATTAGTCACACTGAACACCGATGTGCCTGGTGATGATGTTGTGTATGCTCGATACAGTAGACTTCCTGTCACTTGTAGCTGTGCTTTGTGGCCATTCTCCATTCCTCCCTCTTTCCTTCCTGCTTGTCTGCCTTCTGTCCTTTGTCCCTTCTCTCTCACTCTACACATCCCCTCTCCCTTTCTATCATAATCAGAGTTAGACTCCATAAGGAAGAAGTTTCAACAGAGATTTCAGCACCAGGGTTGATGGAGAGCTGCCCAGGGAAAGGTTAGGATATACCTGAGTGTAGGCATGGACATTTCAAGAGAGAGGGAGTCAGGTGCAACCACTTCTCAAAATGTCAGGTGGTGTTTTGTGTTGTAGATTGTAGCATGTCTTTCATAACCACCTCCTCTACTGCTCTATGGAGAGACAGACCACATAAAATACTTAAAGCAAGTGGACACCACTATGTTCCCAAATGAACCTGCTTACAAAACAAGGTGGTTAGGGTGAAGAGTGCATTTTGCTTAACTCCTCTTTTGATCATACTTTTTTGTTCTTTTATTGAGAACAGATTTTTTTCATGTAATATATACTGATTAAGGTTTCCCTTCTACTCCTCCCAGTTCCTCCCTACCCCCTCTCCCATCCATCTCATTAGAAAACAAATAGGCTAAGGGATAACAATAAAACAAAATAAAATAAGATAAAACAAACAAAAAACCCACACTGGAATTGGACAAAACAAACAACAGAAGGAAAAGAACCCAAGAAAAGACAAAAGAAACAGATACAGACACAGAGATCCACTCATTCACTCACTCAGGATTCCCACAAAAACACAAAACTGAAAAGCCATTATATACATGCAAGGGGACCTGTAGAGTAAAAATAAATAAATAAATAAATAAATAAATAAATAAATAAATAAATAAATAAATAAATAAATAAAATTTTAAAAAGAGAAAAGAAAAAGCTCGGACACAATATTATGAGGCAAGCAAACTCCAAAGATGCCATTGAGCTTGTTTTCAGTTGGCGGTTTAATGCTGGGCATGTGGCCTACCCTTAAGGGTAGTTTGTTTCTCCAGTGAGACTCCCTTGGAGCAAACTACATCTTCATTTGCAAGTGGTTGCATTTCATTGCAATTGGAGATAGCTTCTGAGTTAGGTGGGGGGCATGTGTCTGCCTCTTCCTTCAGCTCTAGAACACCATCTGGCGCAGACCTGTGCAGGCCCCGTGCATGCGCAGTCTCTTAGGGTTCACCCGTGCGTTGGTCCTGCTGTGTTCAGAAGTCCTTCTTGCGTCGGTGTCCTCCATTCCCTCTGGATTCTTATTTTATAGAGCAGTCATTGTGTAAGGCATTTCTGTTTTCTTGTTATTGCTTTTGTTTTTTGCTAGTCTTTGTTTGAGGCAAGGCCTCTTGTAACCCAAGCTGGCTTTGAACTCACAAAATAAAGGATGGTCTTTACCTGGCAAGTGTAGGGATTGCAGTCACGCAGCAAGCAGCGTACCCAGTTTTTATTGTCTGTTTTGATGGATCCATATCAGTTTTGAAAGTATCTCTTTTTAGGAGTTTTCTTATACTGAAAGGTCTGGACTTTTTAGATGCAGTTCCATGACTTCTGCTGTCATTCTTCAGAATAGAGTTGATTACTCCTGACATTTTAGTCTCACCTTCGCTTTCCAAGGCTGGACCTCGGTGACTGTTCATGTCTTCAACCCTTGTACAGATTCTCCTGTAACTCTGCGTTGCTCCCTCTGGGCCGGGGCTCTGTCTTTAGTTCCCAGCTGCTTTGTCTGACTTGAACAACAATTCTATAATATTTTGCTATTTTGGGGTATTCCCTAGAGACTAAAATCAGCTGTTACCTTGGTTATGAATGGTCATATGTTCCTGATTTTGATTGTTTTGTTTTTTATAATACAGAGTCTCTCTATGTTGCCCTGATGGCTTGGAATTCCACGCATAGACAAACAAGACTGACTTTGAAGTCATGGAGGACCTTCTGCTTTTGCTTTTTGAGTGCTGGCTAAAGGCATGTACCATCAGATCTAGCTATGTTTCTGATTTTGAAAGTGCTGACATTGAAATTTACAATCAAAATAATGTTCTTAGATCATTGACATTATCAATTTTGTTTATATTGAGTAACTGAACATATAAATTATAAACATGCTTTGCTCACTATAATTTATACATCAGTAATCTGCACAGACAGACATTTTGTTAGGATGTTCAAAGACTGGTCTTGACTTCCAGAAGTCTTGTCTTGGTCTGCATTCTTGTTAAACTTTCCTGGTCTCAGTACAGTATGAGCTTGGACTAGAATCCAGTCTTCACAAAGGCTATCTGGAATGCGTGTCCACAGTGAAGGTTTTTGATTTACATACACAGATCTTATCTAGGTTAAAGACTGAATATCTCTAGAAAGTACTGTTTTATACAACACCATATCTGAAGTCTATATCAAGGCAAAATAGGGCACAAGATCCCTAGCCATAATTCTATAACTCCTGTGGTTGTTACAGCAAAGCTTTCTCCTTGAAAATGAAGGGATATAGCAATTAAATGGATTCATTTTGCTATTAAAAACACAATATCCTACTCAAAGTGAAGAAGTCTCATTTGGGGGCCAGTGAGATGGCTCAGCTGGAGAAGGTGCTTACCACCAAGCCTGAGATGCGATGACCTGGGTTCGATTCCTGAGATTCACGTGCTGGAAAGAAAGAACCTCCTTCTGCAAGCTGTCCTCCATTCTTCACATGTATGTGGCACACCAGCCCCCCCACCCCCCACCCCCCCACACAATTAAATACATAAGTAAACAAAAAAGTGGCATTATTTGGAGGAGCATTTTTTTGTTTCGATTGTTTGTTTGTTTGTTTGTTTGCCTTTAACTCTGAGGAGGTATACTTAGCCACTCTGTTAACTGTGACAGGCACATAAATAAATGTGTCTTGGAAATGAATGTGGAATATAAATACATGGCTACAGAAGTTCTGATACTTCTTCCAGGACTTACTTTTCTCCATATACACACAGTCTAAAATCTGAATATCGACATCATTCTGTTTGCAACTTCTATTACATAACCTATGTTTAAATTATTAGATTACAGTTAATAAAATTTAGTTTATTTTTTATCAGCACATAGTTTAGAAACAGTCTCCCCCAAATGAAGTAAGATTCCTATACCTTTGCCGGCTGTGTGCCTGTGTTCTAATTTTTGTAGCAGCACTTCTATTTTGATGAGTAAGCCACAAGACTGCAACAAATTTTCTCCAGAAGAACTGAAATCCAGCTCCTATTTGTCCTTCCTTAGATCTGTCTAAACAATATTAGAAGCTTCCAACCCCAAACCATAAGAATATAAGGAATGGGCACATGAGGCTACATCACTCCCGAAGCATAGAGATGACTGTAAATGAATTCCTTTAAAAAAAAAAAAAACCCTTGTCAGCTCACAGTGGCTTGTAGAGAAGCCCACCCTGACGGGAGGAAGGGGCGGGTGGTGCTGGGCTGAGTGCCTTTTCTAAAGGAAACCCCAATGTAATTAGCATGACTGGCCCTTTAACTTTTAACACGTTGCCCCAATTAAGCTTTTGAGGTCTTGGACTACAGTATGAGGTCATAGCTACTAGAAATTGATTCATCCAAGGAAATCATCAGTGCTTCTGACATCCCTGCTAGAGAATTTTATTTAGCTTTTCAGATATCTGCTTCTTTTGCCCTCAAGGGAGGGTGTAAAAGGAATAACGTAAATATACACGTAAGTCCTGAGAGAAACTTTATTTCTGCCTCTTTTTAAACAGGATCTCATTGTGCTGTCACTGTTCTGTGAGTGAAGGACTGTTGCTCTCTAATATTCTTCCCATTTGGCAATGAATATGATGCACAGAAAATTTTGAATGTTGTCGTATACATATTCAAACAACTGGGGGATGTTTATAGATTAAGAAATTTTATTTATGATCAAGCCTTCTCATAAATTATCACTATTAACCTTGTAGTTCTCATTGCATTTCTAAAAATCAATGCTTTCATGGTCACTAAATAACAGGTGGGAGATGACCAACTAATTCAATTTTACCTTTTTTTGAGATGTGTTAAATCAGATTGTCACCTTGAGCCCAGGGCATGATCCTTTCCAATGGTATTTTAGGTTCTCTCTCTCTCTCTCTCTCTCTCTCTCTCTCTCTCTCTCTCTCTCTCTCTCTCTCTCTCTTTCCTCTCTCCCTCCCTCCTTCCCTTTCTTTCTCTTTTTAAACAGAATTTGCAAGGGTTGTATAAGTCAGAGACATGTCTGTTTTGTTAAGGAATTGAAGGCCAGAATATTCTGTGTTGACTCCGCTGTAGAAGTCCTCCCTTCACAGGGCACCTTCTGTTTACACGTGAGATTCCTTCCTCATCAAATCCGGGCACACAGGGCCTGGTGGGACAGAATGCCCTCCCCAGGGCTGCCTTTTTCAGCTCTGTGCTTTAGCTTCTGTCATCCCCCTGCCGTGGTCTTAAGAGCTTGTAACAAAACCACAGGTGTTACAAACTCTAAATTGGAATTGGATATTGGATGCAGAAATGTGCGCTAATTACACAGCTGTTTTAAATTGTGGTTAAGTGGCCGAAAACTGCCAGGAAGCCCCACCCACATTCATTACTGCCTAAACGAAAGGGACGAGTGTACAGTGATTACCAGGCTCCCTCTGAGTCCCCCAAGCCATAGAGCAGACTTCCTAATTGTCAGCTGGACTGTGCAGGCTTGTTTAAAATAATTAGATTGCCTCAGCAGCCTCAGCAGCGAGCCTCGGTGTAGGTTTTTATAGCAGATACTATCAGCTTCCTGTTCATTTTTGACACTATCATTCTGCCAGGCTGGAAAACCGGGAAGAGGAAAGAGAAGAATTATCCTTAATGTACACAAATAATGCAGCTCAAAAGTCAGGAAGATTCAGCCCCGCATGTGAGATGGATGGAAACAATTCCACAAACAAATCTAAACTGGGGGCGAAATGCGGTGCTCTCATTTTTTTTTTTTTTCAAGAGGGATAGCTGAAATCTTTCTTAATTACCACTTATTCCGATGACAGAATTGTAATTTATCATTTAGTTGTAATTTGACATATGTTCACACCTTTGCCATTTCCAATTTCCTCCTTCATTCTAATTGTCTGCTTCACTCGCCTGTCATGCGCTTCTCTTGGGATTAATTCGAGCTGTCTGTCTGCACCAAGCTACCAGCACACTTGGGGCTGCTGAGAGCGTGACAGTGTCAGTGTGCACACAGTTTATCTGAGGCATTACCCAGCCATCACGTTCCCGGGTCTCCTCTTCCATCGCTGTTTACTGTTTATTCCACTTTGCATTTGTGACTTTTCCGTGTTTTATTAGACTCTAATTATGCTCTTGGCTGTCAGCTGTAAGAGAGAAAATGTTACATTAATTGCAGAGAAGGGGGAGGTGCTTGGGACCGGTAGTAGATGGACCAGTAGATGTCTCTCTCTGTCTCTGGGATCCAGGCATTATTCAAATACTTGCCTTGTCACACTTCACTCTGAATTCTTGACAGAAGCCTATACTCAAACATAAACATGCGAACATTCAAGTTAATGAAGCCTTTTTATGCACAAGCAGTTTTCCCCTCATTTCATCTAAGACTAGGTAAATTGGCACAGTAAGACATGAACCTGAGTTTTCAGCTCACCATGTTTTCTCTTTTAAAGGTCAATTGTTTAATTCATAGATGCTTTCAACACACACATGGTTTGGGACTGTGATAGTATAGAGTATACTCAGTGAACACTGAGACAGACCAGTGCTTTTGAAAATGTATTTGGTTCATTAGGAACATTCTATAATCCCCGCTTCCCTTCCCTTCCCTTCCCTTCCCTTCCCTTCCCTTCCCTTCCCTTCCCCTCCCCTCCTCTCCCCTCCCCTCCCCTCCCCTCCCCTCCCCTCCCCTCCCCTCCCCTCCCCTCCCCTCCCCTCCCCTCCCCTCCCCTCCCCTCCCCTTCTCTCCCCTCCCTGTTTCCCTACCTTCCTTCCTCCTTCCCTCCCTCCCTTCTTTCTTTTCTTTTCTTTTTTTTATACTAGGATTTGAACCTAAGGCCTGTGCATGCTGGGCAAGCTTTCTACCTCTGATCTACATTCCCAGACTTAGAAACCAATAATTATTCTTTTAAAAATTCTTAAGTTACGAAGAAGGTGCAATGGGTAAAGCATTTGCATGTAAGCCTGAGGCCCTGAGTTTGGGTCACCAGAATACATGCAAAGCTAAATGCAGTAGTGAGTGTCTGCAATTTCAGCTATTCTACATTAGCAAGATGGGGCCAAAGAAAGCAGATTCAACCTGCAAGTCCTGGGTCATAGCTGGGAGAATGCAGCAGGAGTATGAGACTGCCTCAAAACAAGGTGGAGGTTGAGAACCAAGACCCAAACTATCCTCTGACCTCCACATGAGCACATGCCATGCAAACATGCACACTCACATATGTACACACACACACACACACACACACACACACACACACACACACACAGAGAGAGAGAGAGAGAGAGAGAGAGAGAGAGAGAGAGAGAGAGAGAGAGAGAGATTAAAAACATTTAAAACATTTTAAAAATCTGTTTCCCAAAGCCATCTCTGCCCAGCAATAGTTTTTTCATATGTCACTTTCTCCAGAATCCCTTCAGAAATAAAAGACTTCTCATTAGAGCTGACCTAAACTATGAAGTGCAAGCTTCTTGGTCTCCTTCTAAAGATATTTTCATTGCAAGTAAAACTTCTTGATAATATGAAGCAGAGGACAGACATTCTCTTCCACCCCTTTAGGCCATGAAGAAGTTGGGATACATTGAATTAGTTTCATCATTACTCCCTGGCCCAAAAGAATGAAAGCAGTTTCTTGTACTAGCTCATTATCTGTGGCAGTGAGCTTGTGTTTTGTTTTCTCCTCTCATAATTTTCTCAATCTTGCTTCAGGTAATTGTGGGGCTGGCGATATTCTGCAACTTAGATTTCTCCCCCTCGCCCTTTTTTATTTGTAATCCTACCAATTAAAGTTCTGTTAATTATGGTTTTTGGCTTCGGACTCGTAGCTTTAATTCTATATACTAGAAACCACTATGTCACTGCATGATCATTATTTCAGAGAGTCTCAGCTCATGCAATGCCTGTGTTTCTGTAAATATATACATTAAACCACATTGCTAAGAGTCAGAATTTCACGGGAACTCATGGCATGAGGGGAGCAAGTCACACTTTGTAAATTATGATGCCTCTTTACAAGGGCTGTAAAACATTGTCTAGACTTTTTAAAAAATCTTTCACACGATAGACTATAAATTTCTGATATTTATCTAGACTACCTTAGTTATATAACTTACATACTAAACAATTTTAAAATGCTGATTAAGTGTAACTTACTGCTAAACTTGATTTTATTTTTTTCATTCTTGTTCTAGGATAACTCTGATCTGAAGTATTACTGAAGTCTAAATGAAGATTTGCAAATGCAATATAAAAGGGAGTCAGTTATAAGACTCTAAATCCTAGCAGACAAAATTTCTAGTATTTACTCTTCTTAGATAAATATATTGAAAACAGAAGAAAGGAACATATAGAAATCAAGAAGAGATGGCAGAAGAGTGAAGAAAGGCAATAGCTGGGGGCAGACGGGAGGCCGAGAGTAACTTAACGATGACAGATTATCAACTTGTACGGAATGCAGTATAAGGCTGAATGATCAAATAAGCCATGTAATAAATGACTTTATGTTTCTGGAAGATTTTTTTTTACATCATCTATGCTCTATTTCCCAGATGTTTTTTAATTGTCTAAAAATAATGCAAGACCTTGACTATCAAATTTACACCTGGGTTTTTTCTCAACCCTGAGATCTCTCTAGAGTGTTCTGTGGTGAACTTCTGATAAGATTTTTACCTTAGCTATTATTTTTAGATTTTGGTTCTTGTTCCAACTTCTTTGCTGCCTTTTGTGATGGTCAGTAATTTTATTTTGTTCTGCATGTGAAAGCACACTGTATTCTGACAACATGCCAAGTTCCTGACTGCGATGTTGATTGTTTCATTCACTTCTTCACATGTTCATTCAATAGGGGATAGTAGCAGAGACCAAGAAAGAAACTACTTTCTATAGTCACAGAGCTTGTTTTTGGATAACTATTCATCCCTTTTACCGATTCCTACTATCATTTCTGCCAGTGTGAGCTTATTTCATAGTTTTCTCCCTTTCCATATATTCTGACCATCTCTGTAACCTAACCTATTCTTAAAGGTACAGTAAATTTTAATCTTCATAAGAAAACTGTTCTAACTCATACAAAAAATGGAAAATTCAATTCTTAGTTTTTTAAACTTTCTTTTTATTTATTCTTTGTGTCTTTCACATCATGCATCTCAATTCCATTCATTTCTGGGACACTGTGTATCTGTCCTCTGCCCTTTCAATACCCCCAAAATAAAATTTTAAAAAAAAATCGATCTCATCATGGAAACTGTAGTGTGACTCAGTGAGTCACACAGTAACCCCCTTTTTCCATATATCTTTATTTGCAAGTGTTCTTTGCAAAGAGTCATTGGTCTGGTTCAAGGCCTCTGTCTTCTATACTATCAATGCTGGGCCCTCACTGGGACTCCTCTAGGATATCCTGTTGTTGCCCAGTGTTGTGGAGATCCTACAGCTTTGGGTCTGGTGGACCAGGCCCTTCATGTGCTCCAGAAGACCATATATGGGGTGGATGTTGGGGTGGGCCAACTCATAAGCCTGGTTCTGGGCCTGGGTAGTGGCAAGGTTGGTCAGCCCGCCAGCTCTCCCTTATCCTCACTACCAGGGTGAGCTTTCCAGAATTGTCCTGACTAGTTCACACCTTGCAGAAATGAGCAAAGGACAGGTCTAGTTCACACCTTGCAGAAATGAGCAAAGGACAGGTTTCATGACCTCAGGGTCAGCCCTCTCACACCTATACCGGCAGGGCCAGCTCTACTGTGTTGCCCAGGCGAGGTACAGGGGCCACTCTCCAGAGTGCTGCTGCAGCTGGTGAGGGGCAGGGACACCTCTCCCACTCTTATGACCTCAAGGTCAGTTCTTCCACCTGTCACAGGCAGTGAGGGGTGGAGGAGGAGGGGAGGGGAAGAAGGGAAGATATCTTTCCCCATCCACACCACCATATGGCAGGTGAGGGGTGGGGCCAGATCTCCCACACTCATATTCTCAGGCTGGCTCATCTCTGCCCCTGTCACTGGCACCCCTGTCAGAAGGGTCAGCTCTACCGTGCTGCCCAGGCAAGGTGCAGGGCCTGCTCTCCCAAGCGGTGCAGCTGGTGAGGGGCAGAGACAGATCACCCATTCTTATGACCTCAGGGCCAGCTCTCCCACCTGCCTCAGGCATGGGGGGCTGGGGGTTATCTTTCCCCTGTCCATGCCACCATGTGGCAGATGAAAGGCAGGTCCAGATCTCCCACACTCATGTTCTTGGGCTGGCTCATCTCGTTCCCTGTCAAGAAGGTCATCTTGGTTGTGCTGCCCAGACAAGATGCAGGTGCAGGGCCTGCTGCAAAATTTAATTTTTGTTTACACATTACATTTGTGTTTCTTTAAAAAAAATTTGTTGAATCTTGACCTATTTTATTTTACTTTTTATAGCACAGCAATGCCTCTTAAGAAAGTCTGTACATCACAATAATTTATGAAGCTCTTTAGTGGTCCACTTGTTTTAAATTCTGCACATCATGTGTCTGAAATGCATTTGTTTAAAAACCATCACAACAGAGTCTCCCAATCCTCCAGCTAACACAGGCCACAGCATTCGTTGATATACCTCAGAACTGATTGATCTCTGTATTAACCATATTATATTGCATGGACTTTTATAGCCGCAGGGAAGGGAAATCACCCTGCTTCTTCCTCTGTAGACTTACGACATAAGCATGTGAAGGCATTCTATTTTTATTTTATTATCTTTTAGAAAAATCTGATAACTGATGACTTTAAACTTCTGTCAAACAATGAGAGAAAAAAAAGCACAAAGAAATTTATAACTTACTTTATTTCATCCAAAACTTTCTGACAGAGTTTCTAATTAAAGAATGACATAAAAGGAATAAGAGTAGAAACTAAGAATCTTGACTATAGAGATGTCTTTATTGTCTTTACCAAGATAATTCATAGAAAAAAATGAGAACAGAGTTATTCATTGACATTTTAAATTTGAAAGACTACCTAGCAGAATTATGGACCTAGAATAAAATCAAATCATGCTGGTTTTTAAAACAGCATAGTGGTAAAATATGATATCCTGCTATATTCATAGATTAGTGCCTTGTTCAACCATTGTCAGAGAAGATTCTGCCTGCAGCAGATGGGAACAAATATAGAAACCACAGCCAGACACCACATAGAGACTGAGAGATCTTGGAACATTCAGCTCTAAATGGTATGTCTCCATCAAATTCTTCCCCTCAGAGCTTAAGGAAACCCATGGGAGAGAAGGCAGAAAGACTATAAGTGCCAGAGAGGATGGAGGACACCAAGAAAACAAGGCCCTTTAAATCAACATGGGCAGAGCTTATATGAACTCACAGAGACTGAAGCAGCATGTACAAGGTTTCCAGGAGGTCTGCACCTGGCCACCTGCATTTACATGGTGGCTTCCAGTTCAGTGTTTTCAAATTGCAAATGATTAAGTCTCTGATTCTTGTGCTTTCTCTTGAGCTCTTTTCCTTCTGTTGGTCTGTCTTGTCCAATTTGTTGTGATAGTTTTTCTTCATCCCATTAAATTTTATTTTGCTGTCTTTAAAAAAATGAATGAAAATCTAGCCACTAGGATAAAGGTCAGAAATGAACTGACATTTATACTTTATAGGAGAAGAAAAATTTTGCCAATGGAGTGGCACGGGGTATGTCAATGGGACCAGGGTAAGTCTCATGTTTGGGATTAGTTGACCAACATATAATGGACTCCATAGGTTTTTTGTCTTGTTGTTGTGTGTGTTCATTTGGTTACAGTTGGGTGTTTGGGGGTATGTGTTCTTTCTTTCTTTCTTTTCTTTTTTTTTTCTTTTTTCTTTTTTTGGGCGGGGAGCTGTTGTATTGAATTTTTGTTCCTTGAGAAAGAACTTAAAAGTTGGCTGGGTAGGGATGGAAAGAGATCTGAAAGGGTTTAGGTGAGGGTAAGGAAAGAAAGATGTCTCAGTTAGGGTTTCAAATCTTGTGAACAATGGCAACTCTTATAAAAGAAATCATTTAATTGGGGTGACTTACATTTTCAGAGGTTTCGTCCATTATCATCATGGTGTGACAGGGTGGAGTGTAAGCAGGCATGCTGGAGAAGTAGATGAATGTCCTACCTCTTGGCTTGCAGGCAAAAGGAAGTGGTCTGTTTCACTGGGTGTGACTTGAGCACATATGAGACCTCAAAGCCCACTTCTACAGTGACACACTTCTTTCAACAAGGCCACACCTCTTAATAATGCCACTCCCTTTGGGAGCCATTTTTTTTTTCAAACCACCATAGAAGGGGAGGTGAAAGATAAGGAGAGGGAAAGAAAAATACTTAATTTAAAACAATAAAATGTAAAAATAAACAATAAAATGTGACATATATATGTTGAAAGATTGCTGAGAAGAATCACATAGACTTAGTATAATACATCTAACCATGACTGAATTAATTTGGTCTTCTTTGCAAAGTGGGGGTGGAGGGCATTTGGAATTATGCATAAATGAGCAAATAAGATATTCAATTACTCATTAAGAAGGCAAATCAAGGCATATGCTAATTACAGTAGGTATGACCATGGGAAGGTAGCTTCAAGGCACATCAATCTAAAAGATTGTGATTGATAGGAGAAAAATCATGCATGAGCTGTGTGAAAACTGCATGACCTAAACCTGGGACACAGGGCCCAGCTGACATAAATAGTAAGCTCCAGATAGTATGCTGCTTCACTGATTTCAGTCTTTTTTAGCAGACAAAGGAAAAAATGTGAGAATACGGAGAAAAAGACAAATTCATTTAGTTATGGCATATCAGTTTCCTGCAAAAGAACTCTATGAAAAAAACTAAATTGAGCATTTTTTTAAAAGAAGTATCTGTTTAAAGAAATGAAAAGTAGATTGATGTTAGTTCCATGATTTTCAATTAAAAACCACTAAGAATATTATGGATATTATGTACCATTTGTAATGGCTTGAATGAGAAATGCCATGTTCACCATAGCTTAGTGATTTGAACACTTCTCCACCCCGTAGTGTGCATTGGGAAGGTTATGGAACACTTAGGAAATGAAGCCTTGCTGAAGGAAGTACATCATTAGGGGTCAGCTTTGAGGTTTTATTGTACAGACCCACTTCCCCTTCTCTCTGTTTCTTCTGCGCAGATGAAATGTGATCAGCCGTCACCAGGTCTTTACTGCCTGCCATGACAGACTCAGTCTCTCTGGAATTATTAGCTAAAGCAAACTTTCCTTTCTCCTAAGTAGCTTTTGGCCTGGGTATTCTAGAACAGCAGCAAAAATGTAACTAATTCACTCCTCTTTCTATAATTCCTAGCAATAAACATACAAAATACAAAGTTGCGTAGGCAAGAAAAAAATGTTTTTCCAATATGAAGATATGGAACTTTACAAAGCAAAATGAGGAATAGAATAGTGTATAATTAAATCAGAATTATTTGTGTGTAGAATAATAATTCTTTATGGAGAGAAAACTATATCAGGATAATGTATAGAATAAATAGCACAAGAGTCACCAGACTAACAAGGAGATTTCAAAGACTGTCTATAAAAAATGACAAAATAAGATATGGAATATTTTATTTTTATGGTACAGGAGAATATATATTTTCCCAAACAATTTTTGTTTACTATGAAGGAAAAGGCTGGTTATTTAGAAACAGTAGAAGTGAAGTGTTCTGTTTATTTAAAGAATACTATTAGACAAGTAAAAACTAAACCACAGGACAGAAGACAAATTTTAGTTACATGTAACTGACAAATTATTTGTATGCACAATATATTTAAAAAATGGCCCAAGAATTAACAAAGAAAAATAAAACACAGAAAAGGGAGATAAAGAAATTAAAATTGTTCAGCTTCATCATTCTTCAGGGAAATAAAAGCTAAAACTCACAATGGGAGAGGCACAACTACATAGGAATAGAATGTGAAGATGAGCTACACTAACAGTCCACAAATCATAAAAACAGTACAACCAGAACTATCACACTATGGTAGTGCCTACAGTCTTGAATACTCACATATACATTGTAACTTCTAAAGTCTACTCCAGGCAAACCTATCATAGCTGGTGTGTCTGTATCCCAACACACACACACACACACACACACACACACACACACACACACACACACACCTAACACACATATGAATGTTCATAAGCTACATTGTGTGTAGTAGTTAAAAAGTTGGAAAACAAATGACCACCAAATGTAAACTAAGTGATATCAGTTTTACACAATAGCCTGTCTTTTCATTAAAATATTAGTAAAAAAAACAAAACAAAACATGGACTCATTTAAAAGTATTTCCTGAATGAAGAAAAGCTGGACACAACACAATGTCAGTTATGGGATTTAATCATGAATATTTCAAAAATAGTAAATTAATAAAATATAAATAATAAGAAATAAATAATTAAGGGCACTAGACCCTTAGAAGGGGTGACTTTGAATGCACAGCCTGGTTGTGACTGGGAAGGACACACTGGACCTTCTTGTGCATTGGCAATATTTTATTTATTGACCTAGCTTATCTACTCAAGTTTGATGATTTTGTGAAGATTCTTCTGTCTGTACAGCCATGATTTCTCTTTTTAGTTCCTTCTGTGGGCTGATTTGTTTCTGCACCCCATTGCCCAGTGCATAAATTGAAGCACTACATCATGTTATGCTGGTCTTTGGAAATGATATCTATGGGGCATAATTAGGGTTTGATGAGTTCTGAAGGGTCACACCCTGACCTGGTGTGTATAATTACTCATTGTGAGAACAGCCAGAGAGCAGCAGTGTCAGAGAATTTCACATAAGGACACTGTGAGAAGGTGGCCGCTGCAAGACTGTGTGGAAACCCTACCTGATCCTGAGAATTTTCTGGCCTTCAGTGACAAATAAATGTCTGTTCTTCCATCACCTTGTCTACTGTATTTGCTTTTAGGAGTCTGAGTTGACTAAGGCAGTCCAGAAGCTCCATGGGGGTAAAAATCATGTGTCTTAAATCTTCTGGCTCCGTGAGCTTCATTGTGCCTGTTGGAAAGCACAATTTCAGGGAATTAAATCACTGCTTCCTTCCTACAGGGCCTTTCAGGAAGAGCGAATGTCTCATGTCCTCTCTTTACTTAGCTTCACAGAAATGAAGCATCCTTCTACCTAGCTTGGGGTATATAATGTGACTGGGATTAGCACTGGGATATGTAATGTGACTACACCTTGCATGCTTTCCTCCGGATGGCTGGCACTACTCCATTGAACTCATTGACTTTACCCCACACTTCATTCAATGCTTGTAGCACTGCTTTACAGTTTTATCTGCTTTCCAGAGCAATATTACAACTTGGGTAGACCTAACATGTCTAATTAAGCTATAATTGAAAATATTTGTTTCCATAGTATATAAGTGAAAAAAATCTTACAATTTTCTAAGAAATTATATATTATAAAAATCACTAATAATAAGAACTCAAAAATGTTTCTAAAACATTGAAAATCTACCTAATATCGATCTTTTACACACTATTTTTTTAAAGGAGGGAGCCTGGCTGTCTTCTACATTGTTGTTACTTTTAACCCCTTTAAACAGTACAGCCTAGAAATGTATACTCAGACATGCACTGGATTGATAAAGAAATCTCACTTTAATTCTTCAAAATTCACCCTGTTGCTTTCCTACCCCACCCATAAAGAACAAAATGGAAAATAGTCAGTTAAAGCAAGACATGGATTCTACATTTGTGAACATGTGTTTTGAAATGAAAGGGCTTTGTATTGTGTGACATTTGCTTGTTAATGAGATCATACTCTGTTTCATTGTATCTGCATATATTTTTCATTAAAATATTTGTTGGTGCAACATGTAGAGACATAATGTCATCCTTTAAAAGATTTGTTCCCTTCTGTTTTTACGTTGGTCATCTTTATATGTGAAGATCTGTTGTGAAATGGTAATTTAAGATGTGTTACATTTGTTTATACATTACATCATGTAATGATGCAAAGATGTGTTGCATTCTTTTATGTTGTATTTGTATAACTCTGTGAAGCTGTGTTACTTTGCCTGCCTAAAACATCTGATGAGTCTAATAAAGAGCTGAATGGCCAATAGGCAGGAGAGGGATAGGTGGGACTGCCAGGCAGAAAGAACAAATAGAGGGGGGGAAAGAGATAAGGGAAGTGAAAGAAAAGGAGGAGGAGGACTTTAGGGGCCAGCCACCCACATACACAACCAGCAATGGAGTAAGAAGGAAAGACAGGTATATAGAATAGAAATAAAAGGCAAAAGGTAGACAAAATAATTTAAGTTAAGAAAAGCTGGCTAGAAACAAGCCAAGCTAAGGCCAGGCATTCATAAGTAAGAATGAGTCTCTATGTATTTATTTGGGAGTTGAGTGGCAGGCCCCCTAAGAGAAAAGAGTTAAAAAAAAAAAAACCTGCAAACATCCTGCTCAGTTAGTTATCGTCTATTCTTCCTTTCAACTGTTTCATTTCTAAACCACAGTGTTCAGGATAAATTATTAATATATTCTGTCTTTCTCCAGTGTTATTTCATACTTAATTTGGTGTCTTGGTGGTAAATTTTGTCCTTTCTAACATTTTCTTTGCAGTAATGTTAATACTGTTTTTAAAATGACCACAGTGCTTTTATTCTAAAGCTGTTTTAAATTCTGAAGTCTTAATTGATTATTACCATATTGATCACAGCTAATTCTTCATTCTCTGTGGCTAACCAGTCTCCAATCTTATTCCTATATTCAACTGCCTTGAATTGTAGATTTCCAGGCTCTTTTGTCCCTCACCCTGCACACCTCTTCCCTGAGGGTGCCTTCACTGGAGGTGAGTTCACTTCTCCCTTTCCTTTCCCAGATTGTGACCCGTGGCAAGGTTTTACCTTGAAGCATCATATCTCCCTTTGAGCAACATGGGCAATCCCTGCTACAAGATTGAATCTCCTCCACAGCAATTTCAATTGCTGCTTTTCAATTGTTTAGGCTTACTGTTCCATAAAGCAATAAAAAAGGAAACTCTCCACAAAGATATCCCATTTCCAGTTGGCAGGTAAAGATAATTAGTGGCTACAAGACAAAGGATTAAAGTTGCCTGATGGAGCTGTGTTTCTAAGAAAATTGTGTGTGTGTGTGTGTGTGTGTGTGTGTGTGTGTGTGCACATACACTCGCTAAGCCATCATCAACAGGCATTTATTGAAGATTCTAAGAATGGTGTTTATCAATAAGAATGATATAACACCTCTTTATGAGTTTAATTTAGAAATAATTCTTAAAATATTTCTGTAGGGTCTCATTGTATCTGTATACATACTTCACTAGAGTATTTATGCAACATATAAAGACATATTTTTATAATTCCTATCGTATTTTCTATCTTATTTACCCTAACAAGCTAGTATTATTGATTATGAACACCAAAATTTTGACCCTATAGAATATGTTATTTCTGATATCACAGTCATTTTGTTCTTCAGCAGTTAAGAATAAGAGACATGGTGCCAAATTTCATAAAGCAATTTAAAAATTAATTTAATATTACTTTGGTGTTTATTCACCCTGGTTTCCAGTTAAGAAATAATTATAATGATGATGAAAATAATACTATTACATATTCACACACTAGAGGGTTTCATAGAATTTTCTTTTTTCCTCTCAATTGTTTATCTTGTTTTTAATGTTTTTTAAGGCAGGGTATCTTTTCCTAGGTTATCCTGTTACTCTCTATATAGTTAAGGATGACCCTGGGCTCCTTACCCTGTAGCCTCTGTGTCACAAATGCTAGCATTACAAGCATGCTCCACCAAGACCACAGCTAATTGTGGGCATTTAAAATTTTTATTTATTTTTATTTCATGTGTATGAATGTCTGCTTACATGTGTATGTGTGTGCTGTGTATGTGTCTGATATCTCCAAATCTTTGAGCCAAAGGAAAACTTCTTCCATTTAAGTTGATTTTTCTCTGAAATTGAGCCTCAGCCATGGAAAAATGAGTTATAATAAACTATTTGTTTGGGTGACTGACTTCTCATAAGTGAGATTCGAGCTTGGCTTTGCTTGGTCTCTTAAGGGAAGAGTCCGTAGATTTCCATGTTCCCGTGTTTGGAACCCTTGCAGAGCATCAGTCAGCACAAACATATCCCAATAAACAACCTGTTCTTTTCCTCTCACTGATGCAAGGGTATCTGTGTTTATGTTTGCTTTACTGCAAGAAGTAAAATGAGCCTGATTCTCTACTCCCCACCCTTTGACTATATGACATTCCTAGAGACCTTCAGCAGTGTTTAATAACAGAAGTAAAATATACTACTGAATTCAACTGATAGAAATACCATGATGTTGTGAGTTATAAGGCTAAGCATTTCCTTTAATTTTACCAATGAGAAACCTAGGATTGAGTGGCTAAATTGCCTCTTAAAAACAGAGGTCAAGCAGGCATCTGATTGGGTGGCTGATGATTTGTGAAATGTTTTTGTCAAAAGGGTCAGTTTGAGGAGGAAAATGAAGACATGGTAAAATTCCAAAGTAGACAACAGGAGCAAGCAAGCCAACCTCATACATTTTGGAGCATCAGCAAACACAGGCTTGCCTGGTGGCTGTCCTGCTCTATGCCTGCAATCATTACCCCAAATTCTCTTTATCATAGTCTGCTATGAATAACTTTACTTCCTAAAGCCACTCTTGTGTGAATGGTTCCTTACAGTGCCACGGTCTTAGACTAACCAATACTGAGTCCTCCTTTTTTTGGGGGCGGGGGGGAAATAAACAAGCAAAATTAGAAGTCTGAGTAGCTTGTGAGAGACCCCGTGTTCAGGCTCCTGTAGATGTAACCAACCATCTTATTAAATAAGAAACACAGAACCAATGTAAAAGAGAAAGCCAAGAGGTCAGAGCTCATAGCTAAAATCTTACCCTTCCTCCTGTGGTGTTCCTACTTCTCCAAAAGAGAGCTACTTCTGTGTGTTTGTCTTTAATATAGTCTTTCTGTTCTGCCTTCTCATTGGTTGTAAACCCAAACACATGACTGCCTCGTCACTGCCTCTAAGTACAGCCCTCCAGGTCTTAAAGGCATATGTCTCCAATGCTGACTGTATCCCTGAACACACAGAGATCTATCTAGCTCTGTCTACCAAGCACTGGGATTAAAGGCATGTGCCACCACCACCACGCTCTTGCTATGGCTCTAATAGCTCTAACCCCAGGGCAACTTTATTTATTAACATACAATTAAAATCACATTTCAGTACAAATAAAGTTCCACCATAGGCTCCTGTGTGCTCAGTGTCCTGTAATTCAGGGTATTTAGATTAGCTTGCACACTGTGGATCTTGCAAAGCCCTCTTTGTTTTCACACTCATGTGATCTGCTTTTTTATGATGACAGGATATCCGTCTGCCCAGGCTGCACCAGAGCAGTAAATGATTTATCAACTCCTGTGTGCAAATCCCATGTCTCAAGGGTTTCAGCTTTGCACAGTAGCTTTGTCATACAATTTTAAACTCTTCCTCTGCAACTCCTGTCTTTTGAAGAACACAACATTCTAAAACTACCAATTCTGTCTTCAGGAAATGAATGAAAATCAAGCAAAAACGTTTCTTAAGTTGTTTAGTCCATGACTAAATAATTTTCACTTCATTAAAAAAAAAGTTTCCCCATCTACTAAGAATGTTTTGCTTTTCTTTGCTTTCTTTTTAAATCCATGTCAGCTGTTGAAAACATGTCTCTTTCATAAACTGACTTTTACTGTTTCTCTCACAGTCTCTCTAATTCATTTGTGAATTGCCCTTTCTCTAGTTCTAAGTATTTCCAACTTGTTCATGGGTTTTAGTCAACTTTAGTCATCTTGATAATGACATATAGTTATCTGATAAATGAAAAATGGTACTTTTCATCCTTTGATCTTATGTGCTGGGTATTGATTATAACTCATCCCATTATAAATAAAATCTATTGAGGGTAAAGAACTTTCTCCCAAGTATTCCTTCCTGATTTAATTTCAATGGTAATTTTTTTCATTTACCCTAAATTACATAGCTTTAAACAAGAAATGGTGACTATTTGGCTGTGTGTACACACGTGCCCGTGTGTGCCCGTGCCTGTGCCCGTGAGTGTGTGTGTGTGTGTGTGTGTGTGTGTGTGTGTGTGATGTTGTGTTGTGTTGTGTTGTGTTGTGTATGGAAGGCAAAGGATAACTTTTTTCCTCTCCTTTCACTTTTACTTGACCACCAGGAATTGAATTCGGTTCCTTAGGCTTTACTACTAAGAGATCTCAGGACTGAAAGGCAGGTGCCTTTGCTTACTAAGCCAATCATCTTGGCCCTACCCTGCTCTTTCTTCCCCTTTCCCCCTTATTTTCTTTATTCCTCTTCCACACCCAGCACTTCCTTTTTCAGTTTCACGTTGTCTTTTTTTCTTTCTGTTGTCCATGTGAAAGAGAACATTTAATACTATTATTGTTGAACTGGCTTGTTTCATCTAAGATGCTCTCTGGATCCATATTGTTTCCTACAAAAAAAAGTAATTTGTTTTTCCTTTATGACAGAGTGAATATCCATTATGTATTTATACCACATTTGCTCAATCTGTTCATCTATTGATGGCACCAAGGCCGGTGTGATTAATTTCCTATAGTGAATATAGTGTCATGATAACCAAGGCTGTGTAAACATCTCTGTGGTAAACTGGCTTCCATTCCTTTTGGTATGTACTGAGAAGGAATGTCTTTGGACCATATGAAAGTGCTGGTTTTAGTGTTTTCTTGTTTTGTTTTGAAAAGCTTACACAGTTACAGTAGCAGCACTAATCTACATTCCCATCAGAGTGCATACATCCCAAGCCTCCATGCACAGAGCACTGTTGTTTGTTTCCTGGAGGAAGGTCCTCTGCTCCTTTCTTACTCACCTTCACCCAGTAATTGCTGAAGATTTCTACATTTGCTGCTGTGGCATCTAAAGTCTCTAGGCTGTCCTCACTATATAATCTTGTGCCCTTAGACAAAGAAGTGAACTGAAAATAATGATAATGAAATATGATATAAAAATGCACAGTTTCAACAACATTTAAATTAGAGATATGGCATACATTGAGAAATTGAAAGTATATGGGGCATCTCCTATGTAGAAGAGATACTTAAATTTAAACGCTTAAGTAGTAGGTGTATTAGGAAGATTTTATCACTCAGGGTGGGCTAGGCTCTGCTGATGTAATGAATTGCAGGGATCAATATAATAAATATATGTTTTTTTCATGGGGAGTCTCTTCTTCAGAATGTAGGTTCTTTCAGTCATATGGCTTGCTGAAGTTAGGAGTTCATTCCTCCCAGTGTGCATTTAAGAAATAGCATGCTGTGGAGATGGGACAAAGCTAGGGGTAACCAGCAAGTAACCAGAGTTAAACAATGCCATGTGTTCAATAAACTTCTCTGTGACTGGCTGATCATAACTAGGGGGTAGATAGTGATGGAGGGCAAGACTATAGGAAAATATGTTCCTTTAATGATTGGAACCAAATTGCTTAGTTTTGGGAACTGTCATTGTTTAGCTAAAATGGAAGATTTTTATAAAACATATTTACCATTGCTAATACAGAGGAGTTGAGTTTACCCTCTCTATTCCTCAAGGTGTCAGGAGAGAACTGACTCCTGAAACTTGCCTTTACATGTGAGCTGTGGTGGCCCTTGTGTGCCTACACACACACACACACACACACACACACACCACTTAATAAAACAAATTTTAAAATGTCAAATATGTAGTGGAGTAAATGCTATCTTTAGAGCAGGCATGTTAAGTGAACCTGATTTGCATTCTACAGAATGATGCTCAGACTGTTTATTCTGTCACTTCACAGTTTCTTCTCCTTGAAGCAATTTCTTTCATGTGGACTTTATCACTTAGGAGACTTTTAAGTAATAACAGACTAAATAATATTTATGCTTCCCTCACCACTGTAAACAGTTCTGAACTTCACTGCAGCACTGGCATGTTGCTACTCTGCCCTTGGACCTGGGACTCTTCTCAGGCCACTGCCTTGTCAATCTTTTCCAAGATGGATACCAAGGCTGCCATGACCACACCCCTGTTCAAGTAATGGAAAATGAGACAAGGGTTGAAGTGCAGATACATCCAGCCTTCCTTGGAGACTTCTGGGGAGTTCCATGTCACACACCTACTTCTACTTCAGTCAACATGTGCACTGTGATTATACTTGCTTAGAAACAGGCCATTCCTTGGTGTTTCAAACAATACTACAGAAATTATTTTTATTTGTTAGAGAATTAGGAAAGCTGCATTTAACAGGCAGCCTAGAATCCCAGTCACCAGAAAATTACTGCCAATATGCTTGCAAGTTTATTTTACTCATGGCCAAAGCCAAAACATTCCTTTAGGAAGATTAAAATCATGCTTGTTAGTTTGCTAGGACACATTAATTTTAGGAAGGAGACAGTTCTTCTGGCCTCCTGTATCTCTGTCCAGAGCTCATTTTGCTCTGCATGAGCTGTCTTCTCGAAACGCCCATTCTTTGGTAAGGAATGAATTGCTAATTAGTAATTGACAAATGTATGTCATTCCTTGTTCACTTTTCTACTCTTGAATAGAACTAATTTAAAATGGACATTCTGGAGATGGGTTCTTTCCATCTCTCCCCTCTGGCTGAGACCTGTATGAAGCAAAGATACTTTGGAAATCTGTTCTTTAAATTTTAAGATTTTGCAGATGCTATAATCAACCCTGGGAACATCTACAAACAGTTTTGGGCACATTTAAAGCCATGTTCTTTAATATTTTTATTAAAATTAAGCTGGTTAGAAACTCTTGCTTATGAACTCATTACTTTTCAGTAGATCATGATATTAGAAAGGGAACAGTAGCCGGGCGGTGGTGGCGCACGCCTTTAATCCCAGCACTCGGGAGGCAGAGCCAGGCGGATCTCTATGAGTTAGAGGCCAGCCTGGGCTACCAAGTGAGTCCCAGGAAAGGTGCAAAGCTACACAGAGAAACCCTGTCTCGAAAAACCAAAAAAAAAAAAAAAAAAAAGAAAGAAAGAAAGAAAGAAAGAAAGAAAGAAAGAAAGAAAGAAAGAAAGAAAGAAAGGGAACAGACAATTTATTAGCTATTCCATTCCCTCTTCAACTTGGAGGTTCTGTCTAGAGATTCTACAAGCAGAAGGTAGTGATTCGGTAAAGATGGTGGGAACCAAGCTGCTCTGAGAACAGATCATCATGAATCAATCCCATGCTTGCAGAGAAACAGTGGCTATTTCTCAGGTTCAGTTGATGACTTTCAGAAAGAAATTGGCTTTGTGGTCTGTGATTTTAAGTTTGGGGTAAGAAACTAGAAATGTACATTTTCACACTTTTTAGAAATCCTTGTTTATATTTAACAGATACTATGTAAACAAAATAAAATCTATGTAATCCATACTTATCAGTTTATTCTAAAAACCTATCACTATGTTTTAAAAAAATCCTAGAGCATTTGATAAGATTTTGATATATTTTCTTATATTCAATGGGTTCAATTCAGATGGAGATTGAAATGTGACTTTAAAAATAGCTGCACAACAAGGTTCAGATATCCACAGATAAAGGTCAGGGCTATTCAGTGCAGACTGATGTTGTACAGTGGCTGGAAAAATTATTTGTCTTGGAAGATTTTCTTTTTCTTTCAATGATTACCCCCTCCCCCACCATGTCTGGAAGTAGTGATTGATTTTTTACAATGATCATTGAAACAATGTTAATTTTTTACAAATACTGTCAAAAGTTTTGCTTTCCACAGTCATTGGGGAAGTAGAGGAGTAATAAGAATATTCTTACAGAGGAAAGCACATAGCAAAGTTTCAGAGGCGTACTAGAACTGTAAAAATAGAAACTAACTAAGGTATTGTCATAGAGAACATTGCTGAGACTCAGCTATGGCACTGACATCTCACAGAAGACAAAGAATAAATGGAGGAGGGGTCGCTGTCTCTCCCTCTCCCTCTCATTTCTTCTTCCTAACAGAAAGAGTATATTTCCCAAGAGCCAATGAATATTATTTAAATATATCCACATTCATGCATCAATGTCTTATGTTTCTCAACTTCGGGATACATGACTAAGTTCATTTTTTTCAATAATAGGGGTCAGGGATAAGCCGTGGAGGTTGCAGCTGGCTCTGGGAGGAAAGCTCATGTTTCACATGAGCCCAGGTGATTTCTGTTAGGAAAGCAACAACTCCAAGATTTAACAGAAAATCCACAATAGCAATGTTATCGATCTCTCCATTTTTATCTATTTGTGTTATAAACACACAGTTCTGCAATGGAGAATTTTTCATAGTACTTGAGAATCAGTAAATGTAGTGCACATTTAAAAAGAAGCTTGATCATTTTAGCTTGAACCATGTAAGAAGCTTAAAATTGTTCAGAATGAAATAAGTATCATTGCTCATTAAATTAAATGCATTGTACCATTGCTGATATTTATTAGCCTTTTGATTTTCTAACTGCAATTATTTCTCACCAAATGGAGAAGGTGCTGTCAACAAATATGTGCCATTGCCTTTTGTTCCTCCTTAACTAATGATCATTTACCTTTGAATTGCTACTTTTCTTACATCTTATGAAAGGCATAGGAACAATGATGTTTTCTGTCATTTGAAGACCATTCTGTAGTCTTGATCTGTATGACACATGACAACTGAAGAATTATAAGACTTTCAGTACTGAAAAAATATGTTAATGTTGGGGAAAAGTTAAAGATTTTATTCTTATCTTGGGCAGAACATTTCTGTACATATCCCCTGAAGTGTGTCATATTGAAATTCAGATCCCCTCTGCTTTATTCAGCACAGACAGAAAGGCCAATTTCACTGTGATACCTCATCTTATAGCTGCTGTGGTTTGTGGTCCATTTATTAAGCACAGAGTTATTACCATACCTGGCCAGTGCTGATGCTAGCAGACAGGACTGCCTCATTGAGTACTGTGGTAGGTGTAGTAGGGAGTGCTGTAGTAGGTGGCCTACTACCTTTATAGCTACAAGCTGTTCATGCTTAAAGGGAAGGGATCTGCAGGTTCTGTAGTGCATTGTCACCATGGACTTGCACACTCAGCCCACATCTTTGGATAGACAACCTCAGATTTCCTTCTCCACTTTTTCAGAGGGGACAGCTGTCCTCTGGCTGTTGTCTTTGCCCCATGAACTGTACCTTCTCAATCTGCCCATCTTTTCTCAGCCCCTCATTCAAATTTCCTCATCTTTCTGAGGTCATCATTTCTCCACTTCCAAACACATATACAGAGTCTATAACATTTAGGTATGGGTATGCAGGGTACAGATATTACTAAGTAGAGAGTTCTGGAAATGAATGGAGCATGACCTTCCATGTGCAGTGTCCTTCCTATGGTCTTACTCTGCAAAGCTCCATGTGACTCTCCTGCTTCCTTCTTCTGAGTTGCTATAATGTGATAGCTTTGTCTATAAACCATGAGATAGGCTATAGAGTTTAGTTTCATTCCCAGGATTTGTGAAAGTGCTGTCTGGCACAAAAAGAATGTAGGTTGTATATATAATTTGAAAGTTTTGATTAGCTACATTAAAAAAGCAAGAAGAAAACATGTGACCCCATCCCTACCATCTCTAACCTCTATGCTCAAGCTGTGATGCACACCCTTCATGCCAGCATGATACTTTTGTCTTTCTGACTTACTCCCACACCATATCTAATCAGGCCCATATGGCCTGTGCTCTATCCCAGGTTGCTGTGCCCACATCAGACACAGAACCAATGAAAGAGGACAAGATGCCAGGTCTTATCACAAAACTACAAACTATATCAAATATCAAGATAGTATTTTTTTTCTGCCACACACTCCCATAAAAAAACAAACTGTCACTTCTATATAAATGTTCTCCAATGAGACTCATCTGAGTGAACCTCAGGAAACCAAACTTAAAAAATTCATAAATTTCATCAAAGAATTAAAGGAGTAAAAAGAAGGAACACACACACATAATGGCTTAATGGATTTAAACTGTATAAAAATCTAAGTTATGTCTAAGAAAAATGCATATATAATGCTTGATTTAGTCACTGTTCTATTGTGAAGACCATGACCATGGTAAATTTTTATAACAGAAAGCATTTAATTGGGAGTTTGTTTACAGCTTTTATCATCATTGTGAAGACCATGGTGGCATGCATGCATGATTCTGGAAAAACAGTTGAGAGCTACATTTTGATCTACAAGATGGAAGAGAGAGAGAGAGAGAGAGAGAGAGAGAGAGAGAGAGAGAGAGAGAGAGAGAGAGACAGAGAGAGACACAGAGAGAGACACAGAGAGAGAGACAGACAGACAGACAGACAGACACAGATAGACACAGATAGACAGAGACACAGACAGACAGAGAAACTGGGCCTGGCTTGGACTTTGGAAATTTCCTTTTTTTTTTTTCCCAAGACAGGGTTTCTCTGTGTAGCTTTGTACCTTTCCTGGAACTCACTCTGTAGCCAAGGCTGGCCTTGAACTCACAGAGATCTGCCTGCCTCTGCCTCCCGAGTGCTGAGATTAAAGGCCTACACCACCACTGCTGGTGGACTTTTGAAATTTCATAGCCTGTAGCAGGGTCCTTGCTGTTGTTCCCTTTGGGTGAGGGGGCCAAGTAGGCACAGAGTCAATTACACAGACTCTGGGAGAATGTTGAAACAACAAGCTCAGTTTATTCAGGAAGAGGCAAGCCTTATATACCCTCCACCCCATCCTGGGGGAGGTCTGATGAATATGCATCTGCTGGTGTGACATGGCTGTCTCTCATTGGTCCAGGTCATCTCCAGATCATGTTTCAGCTGCTGTTGCTAAGGCCCTTAGACAGACCCAGGTTGGCTCTCAGAAAGTATCTTTTTTACTTGGCTGGGCCTCAAGTCTTCTAGGGATGAGTCATCCCACATATCCACCCTTTTATTATTTTATAGGACATGCTCAGTGGGAGGTAGGGTGCATTGCCCTAACCTTGTTGACCCCACCTCAGGAGAGCTCAGCATAATGGACTGTGCCTGTCTTAGATTGGCTTGCCAAACAAGCTCGTATCCATCATTGACTACCAGCCCTGGAAGAGCATCAATCCTGGAGAGCTGTCTGGGTGGGGGCTTTAGGCAGTAGCCTTCTGTATCTTGGTGAGCCAATAATCTAGATATCTGAAAGCCAATAAAATCTATAGGGCTGTCTTTGTGGCTGCCTTATGTTGGTGAACCTGTTGCAGAAGATATTTGAACAAGAGAAGGATTAGTCAAAATTTCATTCTCAAGGACATGGATGGGACCCTAGTCATATTTATATATGAAAGGTGCCAATCAAAGTCCTTCTGGTGTTGTATAATCGACCTTGTAGGTGATGAGGCAATTGCTTAATATCTAGGGTCACATGCCAGTGATGACATGACCTTTACTAATACTACAGTAGTAGGGCAAATCTTATATTACCCCCCTGAAGCTTCTTCTTTGTCCAAAGTCTCTTGGTCTGTTGCTGGATGCACATTTCTAGAGGGTATCCATATTGGTGTGGTGGTATTCTGGGGAAAAATGCTAGCATACCCTCTCCCCCAGGTTAATAGGGAAACAGAGTGTTGCCACTGAAGGGTGATGGGATCCCTTCAATGCACCAAGGGCAATGGTGTCTCCCAAGGCAAGTAAATAAGTTTGCTGTCCAATTTGGGCTTGTGTGACAGGGTTAACACATGGTTCTTGGCCCGTGAACATCTCAAGAGAATCAGCAATGTTGTACTGTATATTAAAATGAACCTGAGCCTCAGCCTGGTCATCATAGAAAACTTGCCAGTTAAGGAAGCCTGCAGGCTCCAACACAGCCTTCATCAAATGGTGCCAGTCATAATAAGTCTGTAAATGCATTGCCCATTGCCATAGAACTTGCTCAAAATATGGTGAGTCAGGACCTGATTCATTAGCAGCCTTACAGACCAAAGACAGGTCTGCAAGAGGGGTAGGTATCCATGGCTGGTTAGCTGTACTGGGGTCCACATTAACTGGAAATGCCAAGATGGGCATGTGTGGCACCATAGTTGGAATAGGCTGAGAGGTATGTGGAGCGGTTGGCTCAGTGGGCAGACATCCAGGCAAATCACTTCATGGATACTACAGTGAGGGGGTAGCCACTCGAGGCATGGGGGTGCTGCCACTTGGATGCTGCCACTAGCATTTCCTCTCTCTTTCCATCCCTTTCCTTCACTTTACACCTATTCTCATGCCTCTCCTTGCCAGCAGAAGCAGAGGAAATATCAGTCATGGATGGAATGAAGGTGATAGATAAGTTGGTGTTACATTGTTTCTGGCAGTGCTTATTGTGGGCCTTAATGACCTCCTCAGTAGAGGAGGACTTTAAGCCAGTGATTATAGCCAACAAAATGGTCATGAAAAACAATTAGAGGGTTGCTCCTGAGGTCACTTCCTTATTTCTGGCCAGGAACAGAACTCTCATCCAAAGGTCAGATGCCCATATGTCCTCTGAAAAGATCCATGGAGCAAGCTCCACAGCCTCCACCCAAAATCTTTCTAGTTCTAATGTTGTAGCCCAGAGCCCCTGGCTGGTTAGGAGGGACTTAAGGGCTCCAATAGGGGCCTCTTTACAGTGAGGAAGAATATTTCCCATAGTGTTAGAAGGTGGGATAAACAACAGTGACTGTGGCTTTGTTTCCTGAGGATCCAGCCCTTATAGGGAAACACCAGGCAAGTCTGAACAAAAGTTTATGCCACCCTACCATGCAGACAGACTCACAGACAAGACAAACAAAAGAAGAAAGTGGGGGTCCCAGTATTTACCTGCTGAAGGGACCAAATTTACACAATGTAGAGGGGCCTACTCACTGAAATATACCGCACAATGGGACTTCTCAACCAGCACTGCACATGAGTAAAGGGAGACAAACAGACCCTATTCAAGTACCAAATTTCCTGGGTTTCAGCACCATATGTAGCAGGGTCCTTGCTGTTGTTACCTTTGAGGGAGGGGACCAAGTAGACACAGTGTCAATGACACAGACTCCGGGAGAATATCGAAACAACAAGTTCAGTTTATTCAGGAAGAGGCAAGCCTTATATACCTTCCACCCTACCCTGGGGGAGGTCTGATGAATATGCATCTGCTGGTGTGACATGGCTGTCTCTCATTGGTCCAGGTCATCTCCAGATCGTGTTTCAGCTGCTGTTGCTAAGGCCTTTAGGCAGACCCAGGTTGGCTCTCAGAAAGTATCTTTTTTACTTGGCTGGGCCTCAAGCCTGCTAGGGATGAGTCATCTCACAATAGTCCACCTTCAGGGACACACTTTCTCAAAGAAGTCCACACCTCCTATTCCTCAGATAGTGCCACTTCCTGATGACTAAGCATCCAAATATATGAGTCTATGGGGGCCATTCCTATTCAAACTACTACAAGGCTGAATGATATGACAAGGACAACCCAGGATTAGAAAATGAATTTGAAAAAGAGATAAAACTAGTGAAGGAAACTCAAGCTTAAATGAAGATGGATTACTAAATTTAAAAAACGCAGAAGAAAGCCTTACAAGTAAAATGGATCAACTAGAAGACAGAATACAGGACTTGAAGATACAGTAGAGAAATTAGAGAACAAAAACAATCAATATGAAAGAAATTTTAAAAAATCACAGAAAAGGAACATGTAGAAACTATGGAATTCTGTGGAAGACCAAATGTTTGAATTATAGGCATAGATAGAGGAGAAGAATGCTAGATTAATATCATATACCTGATCTTGAACAAGATTATAGAAAAAGTCTCTCTCAAACTAAGGGAAGGCATTCCCATTCAGATAGGAAGTACACAGAAACCAAATAGATAAGATTAGAAAAAGAACTACCCTTTTCTTATAATAAAAAGCATATCATAATTAAGGCAGTAAATACACAGAACAAAGAAAGAGTGTTGAAGCTGCACGACAAAACACGTAAGTCACACATAAAGGAAAACCCATCAGAATAACAGCTGATTTCTCAGTGGACACTTGGAAAGCCAGAAGTTCCTGGAACAATGCACTCTCATTTCTCAGAGACCACAGATCCCAACTTAGACTAGTGTACCCATCAAAACCATCTGGCATAAAATTTATAAATATTTGAATAATAATAGTTGAAGGGGCAAGACAAATGTTCCAGGCTAAAAGAGTTCACGTCCAACACTTCAGACCTGAAAATAACCAGTGAAAGCAATACTTTGGGTTGAAGAGACAGATGAACATAGCTGTGAGATTCTAAAAAGAAAACAAATGAAGCTACCATTACTGAAACACAAAGTATGACTAGAAACATAAACAGCCAAAGAACAAGATGACAATAATCAACCCAAATCTTTCAAAAATAACTTTAAATATCAATAGCCTCAATTCTCCAATCAAAAGTCAAGAACAAACAATACCCAAACCCAGTCGATGTCAAGAAATGATAAAAATTAGGGCAGAAATGAATGAAGTTGAAACAAAAGAAACAATAAAAATAGAGCTGGTTCTTTGAGAAGATAAACAAAATTGACAGAACATTGGCCCAATGTTGCTAGAGTTTTCCTGCCTTGCCCACAGTCAGGACAAATCTTTCTCACCTGCCAGTCCCACAGCCACTCAGACCCAACCAAGTAAACACAGAGACTTATATTGCTTATAAACTGTATGGCCGTGGCAGGCTTCTTGCTAACTGTTTTTATATCTTAATCCATTTCCATAAATCTATACCCTGCCACGAGGCTCGTGGCTTCCCGGCATTTTCACATGCTGCTTTTCCTGGCGGGCAGCAGGTAGTGCCCCCTTCTGCCTTCCTGTTCTTTCTTTTCTCCTCTCTGTTAGTCCCACCTATCCTTCCTGCCTAGCCACGGGCCAATCAGGTTTTATTTATTGACCAATCAGAGCAATTTGACATACAGACCATCCCCCAGCACAGCCAAGTGCAGATCATCTCAGACACCTGCACTCAGGCCCGTGGTCCTAATCATCCTCTATGCGGACCTGCTGGGTAAAGCCACGAGAAACCCAAGAATGGGCTCCCACAGGACATACAGAACATCCCACAGCAGCCCAAGTAACCAAAAGAAAGAAAGCAATGATCCAAATGAACAGAATTAGAAATGAAATAGGGAAACATTAAAACAGGAACCAAAATTTTAGACTACTATAAAGCACTATCTTAAAAATCTGTCCTTCATTAAGGTGGAAAAATTTAAAGAATATGAATGAGTTTCTAGATAGATTTATCCAATCCACCAAAGTTAAATTACAAAGTTATCAACCTAAGCACACCCATAACAAATGAGATTGAAATAGTAATTAAAAGCCTTTCAACTAAAAATAGTCCAGGCCCAGATGGATTCACATCAGAATTCTAGAGTTCTATCAAACTTGTAAAGAAGATCTATAGACACAGTACTTCTTAAATTATTCAAAAAATGAAAACATTAGGAGCACTTTCAAATTCCTTCTATGAAGCCAGTATCAGTTTCATACCAAAACCAGGTAAAGACACAACAAAGAAACAAAACTGCAGGCCAATATTTCAAATTAGCATAGATAAAAAATTCTCCATAATACCAGCAAACTGAATACAGGCATATATCAAAAGATTATCCACCATAATCAAGTTGGCCTTATCCTGGAAATGCAGTAATACTTCAACATAATAAAACAAATAAAGGCAATAAATCAAATAATTGGATGTTAAAACAAAAAAATCACATGATCATCTCAATAGATGTATGCAAAAAACTTTAACAAAATCTAACATGCACTCATGATGAAAGTTATAGAGCAAATAGGGTATATGCCTCAAAACAACAGAGCCTATAATACAAGTCCACAGCCAAAAGCATCCTAAATGGAGAAAAACTTGAAGTAATCCCATTAAAACCAGAATGGAGCAGCTATCCAACATCCCTTCTCCTTTGCAGTATAGTGTGCTTAAGCATTAGCTGGAGCCATAAATCAAGAGGAGTAAACTAAAGTTATACAAATATGAAAATAAGTCAAAACATCTCTGTCTGCAGATGATATAAGATTATCCATAAAAGAGTCCAAAAATTCCACCAGAAAACTTCTAGAAATTATTAGTGATTTCAACAAAGTCACAGAATACGAATACAACTTTCAAAAAAATCTCTAGGCTTTCTATACACTACCAACAAACACTTGAGAAAGATTATGGACACACTCTATTCACAATAGACATAAAGCAAACAAAATATTTAGGAATAAACCTAAATGAAAAGATAAAAAGAATTCTACAACGGAAACTTTACATTTCTAAGGAAAGAGATTGAGAAAGACATTAGATATTTAAAAATTATATGGAACCACAAAGACCCCAAATAACCAAAGCAAACCTAGCAAAATAAAAATAATTTTGAAGAGATTCTTTTTCAGATCTCAAGATATAGCACAGAGCTGTAGTACTGGCACAAAACCAGACAGACGTGTAGATCAGTGATCAAAATAGAAGATGCAAACCAGAACACATACAATGACAGCCTTCTGATATTTGACAAAGATGCCAACAATATATCCTGGAAAAAAGACAACATCTTCAACTAATGGTGCTAGAAAAACTAGATGTCCACAAGTAGAAGACAGAAGTTAGACCCATGCTTTCACCTTGCACAAAAACAAACTCCAAATGGATCAAATACCCAAATGTGAAATCTGAAATGATGAAGCTGCTAGAAGAAAATATAGGCAGTACCCTATAGTATATAGGTACAGGAAAGGACTTTCTGAATAGGACTCCATTTGCCCAGAAATTAAGGCCACGAATAGACAAGTGGGACCCCATATACTAAAAAAGGTTCTGAACAGCCAAGGAGATAATCAGCTAAGTAAAGAGGAAGTCCACAGAGTGGGAAGGAATCTTTGTAAGCTATAAAATCTAGCAGAGGGTTAATATCCAAGGAGCTCAAAAAACAAAGAGTGAAGAAAAAAAAAACTCATTTAAAGATGGCTGTAGCTTTGAATAGCAAATTATCAAGAGGAAATAAAAACAGCTAAGAAATACCTCAAGAAATTCTTAGCAATTAGGAAAACACAAATCAAAACAACTCTGAGACTTCATCATACCCCAGTCCAATTGTCCTAGCTCATCAAAAGAGTTGACAACAAATGCTAGAGAAGACATGAGAAAAAGGGAATCCTCATTCATTGTTGATGAGACTGCAAACTGGTCCAACTCATCTGGAAATCAATATGGAGGATCCTCACAACATTAAAAAAATGAATCTACTTCATTACACAGCTGTATCACTCCTGAGCACACACCTGAAGGACCTGACATCCTACTTCACAGAAACTAGCTCTGCAATGTTCACAATATTCACAATAGCTAGGAAACAGAAACAACGTAAGTGTCCTCCCACTGATGAATGGATAATGAAAATGGGGTACATGTAAGTAATGGAATGCTATTCAGCTGTACAGAAAACCAAAATCATGAAATTTACAAGTAAATGGACTCAATTAGAAAATATTATATTGAGGGGAGGAACCCAGACCTTGAAACAGAAATCCTTCATGTTCTCTTATCTGTAATTTCCAGCTCCAAATCTTCAGATATGATTATATAAACTGAAGTAACTGTGAAACCAGAAAATTAAAATGGATCATGAGAGTGAATCACTAGAAAGGGGAATATCAGGATACAGATGGCATGAAGGGAAAAATGGAAAAACAAGGATGTTTTCATCTGGGAGCAAGGAGGGGGCCAAACAGAATTGGAGCCAGGACATGGGGATAAATAACACTGAGAATGCTTGAAAAAACCATAAGGAATCATAATTACACATAATTATATGTACATATATATGTATATAGAATAATGAAGTTATGTCACTTGGGGTGATAGAGCTAAAAGCCATTGAGTGTCTAACAAAAGCTTCAGTACCAGGCATGACAAATTTCCCTTTGAATTGTTGGTTAGGTAAATCTAAGTGACTTTCACAACAATGTAGCCTATTGCTTTTGCACCGGTTGTCCCCTAGAAGTAGAAGCTCTTGCTGCTGGAGACAAATGCACTTTGGACACAGGTGTTAGAGGAACTGAATTGGATCTGTCCCTTTCTGACAGCCAGCTTTCCTATTACCAGAAGGTGCTATACAAGTTACTATGGAAAGGATGCAATCAATAGTCCTGGCCAGTAGTGACACCCATGAGCCACAGTAAGAACAGCCCAGAATGATATCCCTAAAGGTGCCACAGTGGGACTCATTCCATAACCAAAGCCATCTCAGGGGATGTAAGGCTCACTCAACAGGAGGGAAATCACAGCTGGTGCTGGAAACCTAGCCAACTACTATGCTGTCGTGAACCTTAGATGAGATCCTACTACCGCCACTTCCCTAAACCAGTGTAATTTCTTGCTGCATTCGAAATGCTTCTCCCTATACACACAGGTCAGTGAAGCTCTTTGCAGCACACAGAGACCTTTACAGAAATCCACACCTGGACAAAATTCAGAGAGCAACTGATTGTGGGGTACTAAGACCTGAGTGATGTATCTCCAAACACCCTCACACCTGAGTCTCAGGGAGAGCAGGAGAAGAGGTAAAAGATTCTAAGAACCAGAGGAGTAAATGGACTCAGCAGCTTGTATTTTCAGAGTGTGTGTGTGTGTGTGTGTGTGTGTGTGTGTGTGCAAGTGTGTATACATATATATGATATATTGTGTACACAAAAATACATGCATATGTTATGTATGTTATACATAACAATATAAATAATAAATATGCATACTTTTTTATAAAAGAATAATTAAGGAAAAAGGAGACATGAATTTGAGTGGGGGAAGGGCATGGGGAAGGTGAAGGAAAGAAGGGGAGGGGAAATAATATAATTATATTTTAAATAAACAAATTGCAAAAACACAAAATAAAATAAAAAAACAAACTGAATACTTACAAATGTCATTTTATAGGTATGTGTTTTCAGTGATTAATAGCAAACTGCATGATAGATTGCTGCTTCATTTTTTTAAAAGCTGGAAAAATTATACTTAATGCAGTTGAATTATTTTGAATTTCTACTAAAATGTTTGAAAATTCAGTCTGTGTCACTGTAGAAATACTTATGCTAAGTTTTAATTTAAATTTTTTATTTTAACCACTCTAATAGGTCAAAATGACTTTTTTTTTTAATACCCAAGGCTTTGTGCCTATTAGTCAAGCACTCTATTACTCTGTAGACTGAGTAGTACTGTTCATTTATTGAAAACCACTAATGATGTTGACTTTTTCTTTGCTGGTTTGCTTACTTCAGCATTTTCTCCTTTATGTATGAAATATCTGATCGTATCTCATATACTTTTTGTAATTTTCCTCTTTAGAATCATGTCCATTTTTTAAATTAAATTTTTGTTTTCTTGTTTTATAAAATTTTGGCAATTTATTATGTATTCTGTATAAAATATCAGATTTATTATATGCATATGATAGATTTAGTATTTAATGTATTTTTGTGCTATCTTACAAAGAGCAGAAGGTTTTAATTTGATGGAGATCAATTTATTAACATCTTTTATAAATGTTTCTTTGGTATGTCTAAGATATATTTATCTAAATTAAGATCATAATGATTATCGTCTATGGGTTTTGTAGTTTTAGATTTTATAATTAAACTTTTGATAAATCTTGAATTAGTTTATTTACAAACAGGTGTTCACACATAGATTTTTGCATCGAAATAGATTTTTTTTGTTTTTGTTTTTGTTTTCGAGACAGGGTTTCTCTGTGTAGCTTTGGTGCCTGTCCTGGATCTCACTCTGTAGACCAGGCTGGCTTCAAACTCACAGAGATCCACTTGGCTCTGACTCCCGAATGGTGGGATTAAAGGCGTGTGCCACCATCTCCCTACTTAGATTTTGTTTTTTTAAATCACTTGGCCATATACCTACAGCCTTATTTCCAAATTCCTCTATTGATCTACTGGCCTGTTTCTTTGCCAATGCCATACTATCTTGATTGTGGTAGTTCTATAATAAACACTTCTGATATCTCACATTTAAAGTCCATTGTCATGTCTATTCAGTGTTTGGATGTTTACATAAACATCAAATATTGCTCATTGATTATACATATACATATATATATATAACACTCACTAATACTGAGATTGTTATTATACTGAATCTATAATGCAGAAAAGTTTTAACAAAAATTGAATCCTCTAATATATGAACACATGTTATCTCTTTTTTATTTCAGGTACTGCTTAACTTACCTCACTGCTTAGTTTTACTATATTGGCTTATCCATGTTTTATAACAGTTTTATTTCTAATAATATTGTGTGTGGTATGCCTGTCCTCCCCACCCCCATCAATCCTGCCATGTTCTTAAATAATAAAGCTCTTTGGGCAGGAAAAGGTCAGTGCGGCAAGGATTTCTGCTGTGGCCAAAAGACACTGGCTGTGTGAGTGAACTTGGAAGTGCATCTCGTCCCCTAGGCAAGAATCCAGATGTGGACAACGTTAGTGACTGCCTTGGTGACAGCCTCCTAAGTGTTGCAGAGTCACAGGCACCCAGATGAATCACATAGACAACAGTCTATGTAAACTGTGAGACAAGGAGTAGCTGTGTGAATTCTCTGAGTTTGAGGAACTTGTAGAGAAAGCTTTACACTCTTTGAATAACATATTCAAGCTATGATTTTGCATGAATCTGTACAAATATTCACTTTAATTGAGCCCATAAGCTGATTGCAGCTATCTAGAGACTGATTCTGATGCTGTGTGATTAAAGAAAGGATCTGCTTATGTGTGAGAGTGGAAATAACCCATACCCAACACACACAAAAATATAGCAGTAATATTTTACTGTAGTGTTATATGTATAATTTAAACTCAAATTAAAGTCAAGTTTAGTAATAAGATACATTACCATGATTCCATTTTTAAATTTAAGGATATAATGATTAAAAAGAAAGAAAAATAATTATTCAGTTGAAAAAGTAATAATTCAGCCTCAAATTATACATTTGAATTGGCCAGTCAATATGTGGTTAGCTGTAGCCACCACACAAAACAGAGTAAACCATCAGAATCTCAGGTGGATTGGTATGTGGATATGATTTCTCTAAACATCACACAGCAAGACAAATGATTCAGGAACTAGTTCATGTCACATCTGTCCCTTGATCTGTATTACTATGTATTAATTCAGCCAGCTACTACTCCGTTGGATACATTTGTGTGATAATAAACCCAAACCTCTGCTTCAAATATCAAAGAAGAATTGAAATTTTTGTCACCTACAACAAGGCAAAATGGCCAAGGCTAAGAAGGTTCAAAGACAGTGATGGACAGATGCAATTTTGAAGGATGCTAGTCTTTGGAAAGAACACAGATACATGTTATAGGGCTCACAAAGGCTAATGTGGCAAGAAGAAAATTTGTCTTATTTCTCATGTTCTTCACAGTTCTTCCCCAACAAAGATTTCTTGCACAGATTATGTGTCTCATTGTTCAGGTCAGAATTTAGAGTCCTGGTAGCATTAATTTAATAGGGAGAGAACATGCTGAAATTCCCTATCACTGTCTACCTCCAGGACAAAGACAGTTCATCACAGTTTTGTGCCTTCTTGGCACTGTCCTATTTGGTCCAAACCAGGCATTGCTTAAAGGATATACTGACACTTTCTGGTGTGAATCTGTCAAGCTCGTCTATTTGGGTCATATACACATGGAAAGCACAAAATTAAAAGTCATAAAATTCTCTACAAATTTTAGAATTTTTTTCATTTTTCCATTATCAAAATTGTAATCTAAGAATCATCTTCAATTCTTTTTCATTTCAGACCAATAGACACAGAAGAGATTCTGTGAGTGGGAACAAATCAGCAAGGAATTGAATATATCATGTGGTGTGAAGGCCCAGGAACATGAATTTATTTTACTAAGTTGAAATCATCTTGGGCTTTAAAGCCCAAAATGGGGTGGGTGGGAAATATTGTTTGATGTAGGTATCATTACCACTCATCATCAGAAGTCTGTGCTCTTTAACAGGAGATGGGAAATGCAGTGAGGTGAAGATCCCATTGGTAGAGTAAGTTCTATGGAGGTACATAAAAAAGAGCTTTCTTAGCAAAGCAGTAAAGTAGTAGATCTAGAATTACTATGAGTTCCAGGACTGCCAAAATATGACCCTTGAACCATCCCAGAGCAGAAGAGTGGCATATTTGAACTTAGTATTAACATACTTGATTTTTCTTTTTCAGAAAATTGAACCATTTTTTTTCATTCCGGAACCAGAATCCCTCTTTTTAACTATAACAATGTGAAAGGAAGGTAATTGCTAGCTCCAATCCTGGGAGCCAGTGGAGAAAACAAGGGAGCCAAGGAGGGAGGGAGAAGGCCAGTAACTCCTCAACACACATGGCCAGCTCAGGTCTGCAGTGAGCCAGGGAGATACAGAAAAGGGGCTTAGTCTGCCCTTGGACACAGTAAGGCAGGCCAGGACTTCTGAACTTAGTTAAGTGACAGAAAAATACCATCAAGTCGGAATAATTTTTGCAGAAAATTCTTACAGCAAATTATAAATTGAATATATTTAAATCTAGTGATGTTCACATAATTTAGTTTTAATTTCCTTGCATGCCTTTCTAATAGAGAAAGATAGTGATAATACAAACTAGAATTTTAGCTACTTACTTTACTTCTCTTATGCTTTATTTTTAATTTATTCTACTAAGATTCAGTAATTATTATTAAGTGTTGTCAAAAGAAAATTGAGAAGAAACAGGATGAGGCCTATTTACAAAATGAACTATTTTTCTTCTGGTGTGTTTTTTAATGGATATTCATCTTTTTATTAATCCTTCACATATAATCACACTCACTCAGATACACACACATAGATATACTTCAATATACAAAATGACAATGTGTCAGATACTGTTCATTACTGATCTAAATGTTCTAAATTCAACTACATATCAAATTTAATCTTTTGGCAGAAATTTGGAGAGAGAAAGGAAGAGAATATTATAGATTTCAGCTTTAATTTCTGAAAAATTGTTCTCTGCCTTGTAAGCCATAGTGGGGATGGGAAAGGCTTTCTCTAGGAAAACCAGGTTTTGTGTGACTGACACATACTGAATTTTTAATAACAGAATGAAATGCATTATTCAGAACTCAGTGTTGTCCAGCCGATTCAGCTCAGCCGTTGATCTTCCTCCTTCCTGTGCATCCGCTGTCTGAAGTTCAAATTCTTTTTGTGATACTAGTGGCCACTATACTATTAGTTTGCCTAGGTATTTGTGTGCCAGCAAACTGGCATATGGTATTAGAGTGTTTTATAGTATATTTTAATGGAGGAGACAATTATGACTCAGTATGTATTTTTGAGCTATCTCAAAGAATATCTAAACATACCCACTAGCTTTTATTTTGACTTTTTCCTTTGGTTGGTGAGAATAACATCACGTTTATAGAAGTAAAGCACTGTATATTATGGAATAGTGCAAAGGTAAGGATTGACCTCTTAATAGCAATGTAGGGTTTCATGTAAGGTTTCAAAAATCTTTGATGCTCTGGGATGATACATCTAAAGATAATATTATGTTGTATTCTTTTAAAATTGGTGTCCTCAGCCTTCAGCATCAGACATGTATTACGGCCCAAACTATCAGAGTATAGTGGTAAAGCTCAAAGGCTAGGTCTAGTTGCATAGTCTTTGTCCTTCCCAGAGGTATATATATATATATATATATATATTGGTTTTTCGAGACAGGGTTTCTCTGTGTAGCTTTGCGCCTTTCCTGGAACTCACTTGGTAGCCCAGGCTGGCCTCAAACTCATAAAGATCCGCCTGCCTCTGCCTCCCAAGTGCTGGGATTAAAGGCGTGTGCCACCACTACCCAGAGGTATATTTTTTTAGCATAGAGACAATTTTTAAAAACCAGACATGAATAGGAAGTCAGAAAATTTTACTCCAGGGACCAGTGACATGGTTCAGTAGGTGAAGGCATTAGATACCAATTCTGGCAACTTGAGTTTGATCCCCAGGACTGCAAGGTGGAAAGAGAGAACTGGCTCCCTTAAGTTTCCCTCTGACTTCTACATGTGTGCTAGGTAATGAGTGGACCCCAATACAAAGAATAAATAAAATGTAATTTTCACAATGGGACTTTCTATTTCAGATCTAGCTTAGCTACGTGCTTCTATCTGAATAATTTTGTCTGTGTCTTATCTGACAGTTATTTTCTTTTTTTTTTTTTTGTGGAAGAGGAGTTACATTAATCCCCACTGCAAAGATTCATGGGAAACTCAGATGAACTAACACGTCTTAGCTTTGTGTTGTGAGTATATTACAAAGCACTATGTATGGTAAGTTTTATACTTATTATTATTGCCTACGTATTTTTATCTTGAAATAATGACGCCTACTACTTTGAGGATATTTTCAAGATGTAAGTTGAAAATAAAGAGCTGTTCCTAGTGTAGACCTTTATCTTATTTATACATGATAAAAAGCTAAATCTAAGTCATATAGGAACAGTATGTTAGAAGCAATTAAACAGTTGAGTTAATTTCAAAACATTTAATTTATGTAGACATGATCCTTCTACAAAAATAATATGATCTGTAAACCACTCAGTGTTTTCATGTAACATTTCTGCTTGTTTCACTCAGGGTGATCTCTCTATGTTCATAATCTGAGTGATTTGTCATCAGGATAATAATACCTAACCCGCAAGGTTTCAAAGACAATAAAAAAATAACATAAACACAATGCTTAAAGAAAACTGAATGATGTTTGAAAATGTGTGTATGTAGTTTGTGGGCAACAATATTAGGGAGTAAGTCATCACAGACTAGCACCAAGCAATTGCTTTCAAAAACTACTTGGAAAAAAAAATCAAAAAGTGAAAGACATAAGGTTCACAGGGAATGCATTTAAATTGACAAACAGATCATATGTAATTTCTTTTTCTTTTTAAAATTTCATAATCAACAGCAAATATTTTCCCCCAAAATAACTATCTGCAATAATGAATAGAACTCTTTTATTTTATATTCTATTATTTTTCTTTAGATGCCTACTTGTTTTCCAAGGAGAGACAGAAAGGTGTGGATTCAGATGGGAGGGGAGGTGGGGAAGATCTTGGAGGAGTTGGGGGAGGGGAAACTGTAATCAGAATATATTGTATAAAACTCTATTTTCAATAAAAGAAAAATAGAAAAAAAAGTTAAAAAGGAAAGTGAAGTAGCAGTCAACACAGCCAAAAGCAGAGAAAGAAAAGAGAACAAGGAGGCAAAAGTAGAAGACACATAGTGTGCAGAGAAGAGAGATCAATACTGTTTAACATCAGAGATTGCATCTAGACACTACTGCAGCACCTCCCATGCACACATGTGAGTCTTAAGAATGTAAGTGTCAAGAAGTGAGTGACTCTTCTCCCACCTAGAGTCTGCCTCTAGGACCCAGACCCTGGGACACAGTCAGTACCCAGGAATTCCCACCCAACTCTGCTGCAGTTGCCGGCCAGCAAAGAAAACTCCCATGGCCAAGGTCCCCCACCAAAACCCCCCATTGGGCCCTGCAATCTACAAGACCCATGCCCTACCCCAATACCCATCACCCTGTGACACCATTGGCTTCCTGGGACACAGATTCTACCAGCTCTGACTGGACCAAAAGCCCTGATAAGACCAAGAGTGGCTCTCTGATTTACAGAATCAGTTAGCTTGGATTGGAACAAGAGCAACAAGATACAGAATCTACCAGCTCCAGTTAGACCAAGAGCTAAGATTGGACCCAGAGGAGTCCCCTGAGACACAAGTACAGCAAGCACAGAATGGACCAATAGCAGCTCACTCAGATGCAGGAACCTCATGCACCTATTGGAGGAAGAGATGGGTAGAAGTCAATGCAAAAAATACATACACAATAAAGAGCAATATGACATCACCAGAACCTAGCCCTCCTACAACAACAAGACCTGAACATCACAATGTAGAAGCAGAAGAAAGCAACCTTAAAAATAACTTCATGATGATGCTAGAGGCCTTTAAAGAGGAAATGAAAAATTCTCTTAAAGAAATTTAGGAAAAGACAAACAAAAAATTGGAAGAAATCAACAAGTCCCTTTAAAAAAGCCAAGAAAACCATGAAAAAGCAATTAAACCTGTGAAGGAAACAGTTCAAGACCTGAAAAGTGAAATAGAAACAATGAAGAGGACACAAACAGAAGGAATGCTGGAAATAGATAATCTGAGTGAACGAACAGGAAACACATATGCAAACATAACCAACAGAATGCAATAGATGCAAGAGAGAATCTCTGGTGTAGAAGATACAATAAAGGAAATAGATTCATCAGTCAAAGAAAACACCAAAGCCAAAAAAGTCATAACACAAAATGTCCAGGAAATCTGGGACACCATGAAAAGGTCAAACCTAATAATAATAGGGATAGAAGAAGGAGAAAAATACCAACTCAAAGGCACAGAAAATATATTCAACAAAATCATTGAAGAAAACTTTCCCAACTTAAAGAAGGAAATACCTATGAAGAGATAAGAAGTTTATAGAACACCAAATAGACTAGACCCCACAAAAAGTCCCTTTGCCACATAATAATTAAACCACTAAACATACAGAAAAAAGAAAGAATATTAAGGGCAGCAAAGGAAAAAGGCCAAGTGACTTATAAAGGCAGACCCATTAGAATAACACCTGACTTCTCAATGAAGACTTTGAGAGCCAGAAGGTCCTGGACAGATGTAATGCTGACAGTAAGAGACCGTGGCGACCAGCCTAGACTAATACACCCAGCAAAACTTTCAATCACCATAGACAGAGTGAACAAGACATTCCAAGAAAAAAAAGAGATTTAAACAATACCTATCCATAAGTCCAGCCCTACAGAAAGCACTAGAAGGAAAATTCCAACCTAAAGATGTCAGATACACCCTCAAAAACACAGGCAATAGATAACTCCACAGCAGTAAATTCCAAAGAAAAGAAATACACACACACTACCACAAAGAGTTAACAGGAATAAGCAAGCACTGGTCATTAATATCTCTTAATATCAATGGACTTAATTCATCTATAAAAAGACACAGGCTAACAGAATGAATATGAAATCAGGACCCATCCTTCTGCTGCATACAAGAAACACACCTCAACTTCAAAAACAGACACTATCTCAGAGTAAAAGGCTGGTAAAAACTTCCCAAGACTTAAGAAGCAACCTGGTGTAGGTATTCTGATATCTAACAAAATAGACTTCAAACTAAAATTAATCAAAAGAGATCAAGAAGGATATTACATACTCATCACAGGAAAGATCCACCAAGAAGAAGTTTCAATTCTGAAGATTTATGCCCCAAGCACAAGGGGCACCCACATATGTAAAAGAAACATTACTAAAGCTTAAATCACACATCAAACCCCACACATTAATAGTGGGAGACTTTAACACCCCACTCTCACCAATGGACAGATCTGCCAGATGGAAACTTAACAGAGAAATAAGGGACCTAACAGATGTCATGACTCAAATGGAGTTAATTGATATCTACAGAACATTCCACCCTAACAAAAAAGGATATACTTTCTTCTCAGAACACCATGGAACCCTCTCTAAAATCAACTACATACTCAGTCACAAAGCAAATCTCAACAGATACAAAAAAAGTGAAATAGTCTCCTGTATTTTATCAGATCACCACTGCTTAAAGTTGGAATTAACATAAATTACAGAAAACCTACAAACACATGGAAACTGAATAATGCTCAACTTAATCACCAATGGATCAAGGAAGAAATAAAGAAAGAAATTAAAGACTTCCTAGAATTCAATGAAAATGAATGTATTACATTCCCAAACTTATGGGACACTATTAAAGCAGTGCTAAGAGGAAATTCATAAAGAAGTTGTAGAAATTTCACACTATTGACTTAACAGCACACCTAAAAGCTCTAGAACAAAAAGATGCAAAGTCACCCAGGAAGAACAGGCACCAGGAAATAATCATATTGAGAGCTGAAATCATTAAAATAGAAACAAAGAGAACAATACAAAGAATCAATGAAACAAAGAGTTGGTTCTTTGAGAAAATCAACAAGATAGACAAGCCCTTATCCAGACTAACCAAAAGGCAGAGAGAGAGCATCCGAATTAACAACATCAGAAATAAAAAGGGAGACATAACAACAGACAATGAGGAAATCCAGAGAATCATCAGATAATACTTCAAACACTTGCACTCCACAAAATTGGAAAATCTAAAAGAAAACGAACAATTTTCTGGATAGGTACCACATACCAAAGTTAAATCAAGACCAAATAATTTATATAGGCCCATCACCCCTAAGGAAATAGAGACAGTCATTAAAAGTCTCCCAACCCAAAAAAGCCCAGGACCAGATTGTTTCAAGGCAGAATTCTACCAGATTTTCAAAGAAGAGTTAATACCAATACTCCTCAAATTTTTCCACACAATAGAAACAGAAGGAATGTTACCAAACTTCTTTTATGACTCTACAGTTACTCTGATCCCAAGCCACACAAAGATGCAGCAAAGAATAAGAATTACAGACCAGTCTCCCTCATGAACACTAATGTAAAAATACTAAATAAAATATTTGCAAACAGACTCCAAGAACACATCAAAAATTATTCACCGTGATCAAATAGGCTTCATCCCAGAGATGTAAGAATGGTGCAACATATGAAAATCTGTCAATGTAATACACCATATAAACAAACTGAAAGAAAAAAAACACATGATCATTTCATTAGATGATGAAAAGGCCTTTGACAAAATCCAACACCCCTTCATCATAAAGGTCTTGGAGAGATCAGGAATAGAAGGAACATTACTAAACATAATGAAGAAAATTTACAGCAAGCCAACAGCCAACATCAAATTAAATGGAGAGAAACTCAAAGCAATTCCACTAAAATCAGAAACAAGACAAGGCTGTCTCTTCTCCCCATATTTATTCAATATAGTACTTGAAGTTTTAGCTAGAGCAATAAGACAAAAAAGGAGATCAGGGGGATACAAATTGGAAAGGAAGAAGTGAAACTTTCACTATTTGCAGATGATATGATAGTTTACTAAGTGACCCCAAAAATTCTGCCAGGGAACTCCTATAGCTGATAAACATCTTCAGTAATGTCACAGAATATAAGATTAACCCAAAAAATCAGTAGCCCTTCTATATACAAATGATAAAAGGACTGAGAAAGAAATCAGAGAAATATCACTCTTTAAAATAGCCAAAAATAATATAAAATATTTTTGGGTAACTCTAACCAAACAAGTGAAAGACCTGTATGACAAGAGCTTTAAGTCTCTGAAGAGAGAAATTGAAGAATATATCAGAAAATGGAAAGATCTCCCATGATCATGGATAGGTAGAATTAACATAGTAAAAATGGCAATCTTAACAAAAACAATCTACAGATTCAATGCAATCCCCATCAATACCCCAACACAATTCATCACAGTCCTGGAAGGAACAATACTCAACTTCATTTAGAAAAACAGAAAACCCAGGACAGCTAAAAGAATCCTATACAATAAATCCACCTCTGGAGGCATCACCATCCCTGACCTCAAACTCTACTGTAGAGTTATAGTAATAAAAACAGCATGGTGTTGGCATAAAAACTGGCCTGTGGACAAACGGAATTGAATTGAAGACCTTGACATTAACCCACACACCTATGAGCATCTGATTTTTGATAAAGAAGCCAAAACTATACAATGGAAAAAAGAAAGCATCTTCAACAAATGGTGCTGGCATAACTGAACATCAACATATAGAAGATTGCAAATAGATCTACATCTATCGCCATGTATAAAACTCAAGTCCAAGTGGATCAAAGACCTCAATATAAAACTAGTTACACTGAGCCTGATAGACAAGAAAGTACGAAGTATTCTTGAACGCATTAGCATAGGAGACTACTGTAGATGAATTTCTAAACAGTCTAGGCTACTAGCAATAGTGGAGAGGGTGCCTGAACTGAACTTGCTTGCCCCAGTAATCATATCGGTGACTACCCTAACTGTCATCATAGAGCTTTTCTCCAATGACTGATGGAAGCAGATGCAGAGATCCACAGCCAAACACCAAACAAAGCTCCAGGAGTCCAGCCAAAGAGAGAGAAGAGGGATTCTATGAACAATTGCATCAGGATCATGATGGGGAAACCTGCAGAGATGACCAAACCAAACTAGTGGTAACTCATGAAATTTGATTCAACGGCTATGGAGCATGCATGGGACTGGACTAGGCCCACTGCATGATGAGACAATTGTGTAGCTTGATCTGCCTGGGGGGGCCCCCTGGCAATAGGATCAGAATCCATCCCTGGTGCATGAGCAGGCTTTTTGGAGCCCACTACATAGGTCCCATAGGATGGGACACCCTGTGCAGCCTTGAGGCTGGGGGAAGAGCTTTGACTTGCTTCTAATGGATGTGCCTCCCCATGGGAGGCCTTGCCTTCTTGTGGGTGGAGTGGGGGGTGGATTTGGAGGGGGAGGCTAGGGGGCAGGAGGAGGGAAGAGGGGGATTTTTGATTGGTGTATAAAATGAATGAATGAAAAAATTTTCTTAATAAAAAAATTAAAAATGAATGCAAGTATTTCCAAATTATAATCTTATCTTTTTTATCCTCTATCATTATATTTCTTCATTCCATTTTTCAGTCAATGCATGTGCGTACACACATGTACACACACACACACACACTGCATTCTCATATGTTACTCCGAGTCTATTCAAATTGAAACATTTATAGCTAAATTCGAGTTTCTGTTATTGGTGTGTTTCTTCTAGTTTAACTGAACATATATGTTTAGGATATACTTCGCTAGATATATGAATATAATTAAGGACACACATGATTCTGAAACAACTGTATCCATAAGATGATAATTTAATTTTTCCAGTTGATTGAATATAGAAAGTAAAGTAACTCAGAATACTGAAGGAATGTCGGTATTACATATGCTTTTTGATACAGACACTTGCTTAGTGGGAGAAAGGGAGGATGTTCTGGTTACTCCTCAGGAAGGCCAGGTCCTCTCCAGTCTGAGTAATGAATGGCTTCCTGACCACCAGTTCGCTCAGCTGAGATGAAAGCCTAGACTTCTTGGTAATACTCTTGCATCACTGTATCTAGTTGAGTTTGTCACAGTAGGTAGATGAATGTCTAGCATATTAAAAATTATTAGTTATTTTTTATTACAATAACCAAGTGGAACAGCAAATAAAATACTATTTAAATTTTCAGTAAAATGTAAAATTCATAGAAATAACTCCAACAAAATACATTTAAAAACTCTTTTCCAAAGACTTTAGAATCTTACTGAAAAATGGTATTAGTAAAAATTGTTGGAAAATAATCTTTCCAAGCAGAATTCTTCTACAAAAGTAACAAAATTGTAAAAGTACTATTTTTTTGACTCTGAAAATTAATCAAAAGCTTTCAGCTACTAGGTGTCACATCTCCATAACTCCTTGATAGCATGGAAAAGAAACAGTTGCCACTCTGAGTCCAGCCTCCTTGAGCCCACCACCAAGAGTTGAAGAACACTACTGTTCCTCCAAAAACCTGAGTCTCAATGTGTCCAAGCTACCGGTTCCTAACAGAAAATGCGCAAGACCTCAATTACAAAACTGTTTGTATTTGACCCAAGTTGCAATATTTTAGGTGAAAAAAATTCCTGCCCCATGGATATTTGTTATAAATAAGTACATTTTTACAAATAAGTGTTTTAACTCCTTGGGTATTTGATTAAGTGAATAGTAGTTGAGGCAAAGAATAGACTCAAGATGGAGCTGGCCTAGCTCTGCAACAGCTCTGATACATTCCTGGGAACCCCAAAACACACACAGATGCAAAGGTCTCTATACATGCTGAGGAAATGCCAGGCATGCTCCTGTTCAAAGGCTCCGTGATAGGATAGGAAGGCTAAGGCAGAGATCTTCTGGGAAAACTATTGTGTTAACTGAGCAGAGACTTAGACAGTCTTGCATAATGAAGAATATAAACAGTATAGAATCCATTCAGTAAAGTGAGTTAACAACCACCACCATAACAAAAATAATCTCATTTCTAAAATGGCTACATGTTTTACATGTTAAGGCTTCCATAATTGTGTGTCATACAGAGGTAGAAGTATGGCTCATAGGCAAAGGAAAAATCAATCAACTGGAAGTTTTTCTGTATATCCAGATGTTCTAAAATATCTAAGACAGTGATCAAAGATGTAATGTTGAGGATTTACACTTCCTAATATAAAGACTTACTAAAATTGAGAGTAATTAGTGTCAGCAGAGTACTGATATATATGAAAGACAACTATTTATCTGTTGTTGAACAGACTAGACAACAGTTCAGTAGGGAAAGGGGGAGCTTTGATAAAGGATCCTAGTTCTATTATACCCTCTAAAACAAACAACCTTAGCTTCATGTCTTTTTAAAAAATAAGTGAATTGAATCATAGACCTAGAAGTAAAAGCTAAATAATCAAACTACAGTAAGCTTTTGAGAGAGGCAAAGATTGTAACCTCATAAAAGATTTTTAATAAGTTAAAAAATTGTTGACAGATACAAAATGTATACAGGCTAATACTAGTAGAACTATCATACATGCCATACAAATACATATGTCATACATTATATATATGATATATATAATATATGATATATATATATGATATATATATTATATATATATATATATATATATATATATATATATATATATATATATATATAACCAAAAGACCCATTCCAGAATATATGGAACTTTCAAAATATGAACAAAAATTTAATATTGCATAATTTAAAATTGACAAAATTTGAATAGATTTTGTCTATTCAAAAATAATATGAAATGCTTTATCAGTGCTATAAGTTACTTGATATGAAATTTCCAACTTCCATGGGAATTCTAATTTAAACACACATATCTAAAATTTTAAATATAGATTGAGAAAAAAAATGGGGCATTTGCATTTGTGTCTGGGTTAGCTCACAAAGAATGATTATTTCCTTGTGGTGATATTTTATTTATGCTGAAATGTGGTGATATTTTATTTGTATGTTAATAAAGTTTGCTTGGAGATCAGAAGAAATAGCAAGGCATTAACACAAAAGCCATGCGATGGTAGCACACACCCTTAATCCAATCACTTAACAGGCAGGGTCTCTGTGTGTTCAAGGTCACACTAGGGAAGCGAGCCAAGGAGGAGAGACACGCCTTTAATCCCAGTACCAACCATAGAGATCTGGAGGTCTGTACAAACAGGCAGTAACAGGGAAGTGAGGTAGCTGGGCTAGGAGCCAATGAGAGGGCAGAACAACAAGGCAATAAAAGCCTGGGTAGACAGGAAGTTGTGGCATTTTGGAAGTAGCAGAGCTGGTGAGGTAAGGTTGGTTAGTGGCTCTCACTATTTCCCTGATCTCTAAGGCCTTCACCCCTATATTTGGCTCTGTATTTTTTTTTAATAAGACCTCTTAGAAATTCAGCCACAACTCCTTTCTTAGAATTTCATAATTTCGTTTTTCTTTTTTTGGTTTTTCAAGACAGGGTTTCTCTTTGTAGCTTTGCACCTTTCCTGGGACTCACTTGGTAGCCTAGGCTGGCCTCGAACTCACAGAGATCCGCCTGGCTCTGCCTCCTGAGTGCTGGGATTAAAGGCGTGTGCCACCACCGCCCGGCAATTTCATTTTCTTTATAGGTGAAGAATATTCTATTGTGTATATGTACCACATTTTCACTATTCACTCATCAGTTTATGGACATCTAGCTTGTTTCCATTTCCTGGCTTTTATAAATACAGCCTTAGTAAACACAGATGAGCAGGGATCTCAACAGTAGGATATACAGTCCTTTGGGAATATGCCCAGGTATAATATGTCAGATCTAGTTCTAGCTTTGTGAGAACCTCCAAACTGATATCCACAGTGACCATACCAGTTTGCATTCTCCAACTTGTGGATGTTAGCTTTGAATCTTATATGTGTGTTTCATTTGGAATATCCACAGAGATCAGAGAATTAGTAAGAGGCCATAGAGACTTTCTAAGGAGATAGAATGGGGTGGCACAAAGGGCCAACGTGAATACTGGTACAGGATGGGTTAGGAGGAGTGGGTGGGAGGGCAGGGATGACAGAACAGTACAGAGAAAGATTAGAGTTGGTGGGGGTACCACATCAGTGACAGCAGGCCTAAGGGCCCTAGTACTGCTTAAGGTTGCATGGATAGGATGGGTAGAGTCTGAAAGACATACATGCAGCTGCATGCCCTTTTTTAGTTTTTGTTGTTGTTTTTGTTTGTGCTTTGCACTGTTTTCTTCAGCCTGTCCTACAGTTTTGTATCTGAGGTCAGCCAGGAAAATAGACTTGCTACAAAGCTTATGTGAGAAGTATTAAGAGGAAAAGTGTAAGAATGCGCATTCACACAAATGTAAGAGAAACTGGAAAAGTCAAGTTTCACAGGGATGGAATGCCAGTAACATAGTCACCACACTCACGTGGTATACCGGGAAGGTGATGGGGCCTCCTGCATCAGCTTCTGCAGTCAGTTGGTAGAAAGTGTTGCCTACGAGCAAACTTCTGCCTCTATGGTGCAGAACCAAGTGTGCAGGAAGGGTGTTGGGCTGCTGTGCATAGGCCAGGCTTCCAACAGGAAGGAGACAGAAGGCAGATGGGAAACAGAGTAGTAGCTAGAAACTGGAAACTGCTAGAAACCAGGAGTTGCTGGGTAAGCCTGGGCTTGCCACTTGCCTGTGATCACCGAAACCTTCTGGAGTAGTGACATGATGGGTTTCTGCTCCACTCCCTTCCACACACCATGTGCTTCGCTCCTTCACCAACTCTGACCTGCACACTGGCACTCCACTCCAGTGGGAGTAGAAAAGCCTAACCGACTAAGCACAGGTGAGCAGAAATGATAAGAATGACTTGATGACAGAATCAATCCCTTCCCTTCCCTCCCTCCCTTCCCTCCCTCCCTCCTTCCCTCCCTCCCTCCCTCCCTCCCTCCCTCCCTCCCTCCCTCCCTCCCTCCCTCCCTCCCTTCCTTCCTGCTTTCCTTTCTTCTTTCCCTTTTCTTTTTCACAGTTCTGTGGGTGAACAAGACTGTGCGGATGTTAGGTAAGTAGTCTACCACTGAACCCCACATCCAGTCTCAGCCCAGACAACTTTTAGTGTAGTGTTTAGTAACTAACCAAATCAAGATGTCCTCTGTATCCTTAGCAAATTTTTAGCTGTTTGTGTATGTGTGCATGTGTGTGTGTGTGTGTGTGTGTGTGTGTGTGTGTGTGTGTGTGAGTGTGTGTTGTTATTAACTATAGCAAATTTGATGGATTCCTTAGGATTTATTCATCTGTGCAATTTAAGTTTTGTAGTCCAACTGATCTGTTTCTTCGGGTTTTCCACATTAGGTGCTTTGTTCACACCTCTGTTAGTGTGTCTTATGTTCCCATATGGTCCAGGGAATGATCTGTAATAGCTGTCCTTTCAGTTTTGAGTGAATGAGTTCATTAGGTACATAGCAAACAAAGCTGAACACATAAATGGTGAATATCAGGTAGAGAAAAGTGTCAGATAAATAAAACATCGGCAAAGTAGGCATTCACAGCAGCCGACAGAAATATCTGTGGAAACCCCATTAAAGAAGCCAGCAAGAGCCTCATATCTAGAGTCCTGGATGGAGCAGAGTGTCTCCTTCAATGAGGCTTCCAAGGAAAAGAACAGGTAGCAACCCAAGATAGATAACAGCATCAAGTGGGGTATTGCGTTCATCTTGAAAGGACTGGGAAGAGCCCAAGCAGTACAGTCTCCACACATGAGCGTCTGCTTTCTCTCCTCCCTGAAGGCATCTATTCTACCATGGGATAAACTAATCGCATCTCCTCTTGGAAATGATTTACCTTCTAGCTGTTCTCCCGGACACAATGTTTTAAACTCTTAGCTGCTTGCTGCTTTCCTTTTTCTTACTACAGATTTACGAGGGAAGCCTGCCTCAAGACAGGGAGTTTGAGGACACTCGCAAGAAAACACTTGGGTCTGAAATGGCAGAGGCAACCCTGCTTCCAGAGCCAGCTTCTCCGTTAGCTGAAACAGCACATGAAAATTTACCAATATAAAGCACATTGCATCTCATTATACTCCTCTCTGCTTATGTGCACAATAGATGCTTTGGTGTGCTGTGTTGCTGATACATTTCAAGGCCAAAATATTCATTCTCCCAGCTTCAGGAATGTTTATTGTTGGCAACTTGCAACTGAGTCCCTGTCTGAGAATTGCTTTCAGCTGCAGGAAACTGCCTTGCCCTCTTCCCCAGGGAATCACACACCCAGTCACTGTTTGATGTAAGAGTACAAAGGCCTGGCCCATTGCCTTCAATTGGGAGTAATTCTGTAGGGCACCCACACTGGAAACTCCCTGGGGAGATAGACTCATTGTTGGAGCTGTGCTCTACTTCACTTTTACCTCCTTCCCATTGCTGCTTCACATTATAGACATAGTACCCTCTAAATATCAGATGCATGCAAATGTCAGGAAGGTTAAGAAAAATGACCTCCTCATATGCCTATGCCTGTTTTTGTGATTACCTCCATGTTATCAGAAAGAAAAGGCAATTCCCATTTTCCCATGTACTAGTTTACATCTAGCTATTATTCGGTGGGTGTTTCCATTGGCTTAGTCTTCCTGATATATTATTCTTCAGAATAGCTTTTGATATAGGTGACATCATATTTCAGTGGTGTTAAGATCAGTTAATTATATAATGCTCTATCAATTTGTACCAGCTATTAGAGATGAGGAGGAATGGTTATATAAGCATAGCATACAACATTTTTATTATCATGTTTTTCAAACCTGTGATTCTTTTTTTAAATCAAACCCTTCTCAATTGACAATGTAAAAAATTCTTCTGAATGTATTTACCTCCCAGCATTTATAAGTATTCACTTCCATTCACAACTCAGTCTCAGGACTTTTATTAATTTTTATCTTTGTGATTACTACCCAAATTCAAAACATTGATTAATCTTTTTAATTAGTTATAACACTGTTATTGGCAAAATGAAGACACTGGTTATTTCTCTGCCTTGAGTTCTGGCCAAAACTGTGTGTAAATCATTTACTACATTTTTTTTTTATGTACAAATCTCAAAGATATATCTAAACTGTAAGGGGTTATTGTGTTCACAATTTGAAGCTCTGCTTCCCTGAAATTTGAATACTCAGGAAAAGTCAGCAGGAAATTGAACAAATTGATACAATGATAGTGATTGTTCTTCACAATGTTTAATCCAGCCACAACAACCCATCTAATGCTTGACAGTCACATTGGGTACCCTAAGGTTCCTTTCCATTTGTGTTTCCTATAGTTACCTTACCTGGTGCCTGTTTGTCATACTACTCCACGTGTACAGGCATGTCTCATTTCAGTGTGGAATCATTGTGTAATTATTTTGAGGACATTTAAAATAAGAATTAGGAATTCAAATTTAAGTGAAATCATTTTGCTGAATTGTGGTGATATATAAACGACGAAGTAAAGCCACATTGGAGAAAATAGGTTCATTCTGTGCATGGTATTTCTACATGTTTGAGCAATATCAGATACATCAAAATGTCGACACCAACTGACAGATGGGTGTCGAGATTCACTGAGCATCACTGTTTAGATACATCTCGATTTCCGAAAGTTATGTGAAAAACCTTATATTAGGCGAAATGAAATGGGGTGTTGTTAGTATGAGACAAAGATTAGAGAGGTGAAGATCTACTGACTGCCCCAGTCAGTGACAGAGCTGGTGTCAGAACCAAGGTGATCGGGCTGTTAGGTCAAAGCTATAATGCCTGATGCCAATATATCGAATCAGTAAATGAATGAATTCATCAATCCGTTACTATGGACTTGAAACTGTCCTATTTATATTCAAGTCCTGTACTGTTAAATGACAAATGGGATCTGGAGAACTAGAAATTGGACATCAGTCTTGTGCTAAAGAGGAGAACAAAGGGTGTGGGAAGTTAAATATAGCATTTGAGATATTAAGAAATGTAAGCAAGATAAAAAAAATGAGCAAGCTAAATAGGATTTTGTGGAGGAAGGAATACTGAAGGATGTTTGCAATTCTGTGTATAGATTTTATTTGAAGCTGTGAAGATTATCATATTTACTTGGAAACTTTATAGGTCAGTGGACGTCTATAAGTATTTTAAGAAAACATTGGTCATATCTGACATAGGAAAAAAAATCATCAGAAGAGACTCATGTGAATTCACCCCTGAGAATTTAAACGTGAGCCATTGCAGCAAGAGATGCATGGACAGGAGTCCTGAGGCAATGGCTGGTTTCAAGCTGCGGCAGATTATATTACTGGCATTAATCAGGCATGTGTATCATGATGCCTTGCACACTGCTTAAGGCCATGAAGCTTTATTTAGAAAATGTAGATTTGCATTTAGTTGGTAGATTTATTTATTTATTATTCATTTCAAATACTTATAAGTACAGGGACATGGCCTCTTACTAGACTTGATTTTGCTATTTTAGTGTGTACATTTTAGCAGTGATTTTACATATACATATATATGTACATCTATATATACATTTTAGTAGTGAATATACATATACAATTAATGATAAAGCTGACATTTGAACCTAGACTGGTCTGAATCAAAAATCAATGCTATAATATCCTACAAATACTGATTTCAATAAGTACATAAATTATTAATCAATTACTATACACACATATACATAAAGTTTTATGAGTCTCAACATTTTCATAAGAATAGCTTTTTAATCTTTTCCAGCTCTATTCATATCTTTGGATTCAGAATCAATTTAGACAATTTCTAATTAAAACAATTTAATAATATTTATTAGGAAACCTTTGCATCATCAAGAGTATGATGATGAAAAATGTATCATACAGGTTCTGTGTAAGACTATAGTAACAAGTGATGCTGAATGTATTATAATGTGAAAATTTGTGATTTAAGATTATTATTAGTTACTATCATCTGTGCATCACAGAGACTAGGCTATAAATTAACAAAAAAAACAGAATGATTTTAATCTTATCTGCGTAAGAGTGAATTCACTGACATATAAAGTAGCTTTCCAATAAATCACAATTATTTCCTTCAATCTGTAGCAAGGTATGCTCACACTGTATTCTGTACTCTGGACACTCTCAACATCTATTGGAATTTAGAAGGTAGTTTAGTGAAGAGACAGTATAGCCTAGTGGTTAACTTGAAGCAAAATGATACTCAATTCCAACTATGTTTAAAGAGAAAAAACATTTGCTTAACTTTATAATTTTAAAGAATTTAAGATTTCTTGTTCTGTTCAAATTATCCAAGAATATAAAAATATCATTTGCAAACAATATCAAACACAAACAAATAAAGTCAATATCTAAAAGTAACATGATGGTGATTTCCTAAAGGTTACATAGTGACCCTGCCTTCTCTGTCTGGTAAACTTTTGAGGAAAAAGGCCACTTCCACCTGTTTTTAGTTACCATGTCTTACAACTGAGGAAAATGTCATCACCAACAGATTAACAATCAAATCATTTGGCAAAGGAACTTTTCCAGTGCTCCATAATTATGCTCATTACAAAGAATAATTTTCAGAGGTTCAAGAAACATCTCAACCTCTCAATTTTATCCTCACATTAGGCCCAATTATAAATGTGTGTGTGTGTGGGGGGGGTCTTCTTCAACAGTTCATAGTCCATTGCCAAGAAAATCAAGATGTAGTGGGACACAAATGCAGGACAATGTGTAAGAAATTACCACTTTCCTGATAACTGGAAGCAAGATGTCTAGATAGAAACCAAAGCACTTCTGTAGAGTCTATTGCCAGGGAAAACTCAAACTGAGCTCAAGAGACTCTTTTCTTAGCTTATTGAGGTAGAACTGATGAAACATTGTATAGATATGAGGTATTTTAACATCCATTTTATTGACCTAAGTTATCTGTATTAGTGGGCTCACCGTGGTATTTCCGTACATGCAGCCAGTGAGCACTGGTTACATCTGTCCAGCCCTCTTCATTTCCGCCCTCACTTCTCCCTTGCACCCTTACCATTCATATGTAATTATTTTTCTACTTTGACTTGACTTTCTTTTTTTCATTCATTTTTTTGGTTTGTTTCTACATATGAAGGAGAGTATGAAACACTTGTTTTTTCTTTTTGTTTTTGTTTGTTTGTTTTTTGCATAGCGCGATTCCTCCAGTTCTATTTATTTTGTAAAAAATGGTAAGATTTCATTCTTCTTGCAGGTTAAATAATACTCTGTTGTATCTGTATATAAGCGTATATGTATTTACGTATGTTTTTTCTTCTGTGCACCTCTTGATGAACATCAAGTCTGATTTCATATATTAACTGTTGTGAATAGTGCTCCAGTAAATGTGGTTGCATGGAATATCATTTCTATGCCAGCTTCAATGCTTTTGCATGTGTACTCCCTACCCATACCTAGCTCTGAGAACTCACAGATACCCATTGCACTGACTAGGTACATAGTCAGTGTAAGAATCAAACCTGGTTCGTTAGTGCATGGGAGTGCTACAATGTCATGTGATGATATAATACAGAGGACAGAGTACACAAATCTCAAATACTAACAGTCAGAGGGATTGATTCCTGAGACCAGGGATTAGGTTGATCTCAGATGGACTCGTAACATTGAAAGCAGTTGTCCCTGGGGTTCCCATCATCTTATCCTCAGCATAACACTGGACACAGGGCACCTGTGAGTACCAGAGCTAACAAAGAACTAGTTGGTTTCTTGTCCCCAGGTGCATACTGAGGCAGTCTTGAACAATGTCATGGCTCCAGCTACTGCCTCATTCCCAGAGCACACAGTCTAGAAAAGCCATTAGTACTTCCTGGCCCAGAAGTAGTCACATTGCATTCACATGGTCTGTCATCTGAAAGGAATGTTGCCTACCTTCAATTTCGACTCTATTGTGCTCAATCTCTGATAGACATGGTGTTGTATTTGTGGGGAGAGGCTGTAGAGTTCCCCATCCATCTCTATGTATCGACATCTAGGGCACAGTTCAGGTTCTCCTGTGCAGGCATGTCTATAGTAGACAAGGGAGGAATCAGGCAACTATTAATAATGTCACCACCTATCTACACGTGGCACCCAGGATTAAGCACCTTTACATTTCTGATTTAAATTAAATAAATTAACACGTGTCTATTAAATATGTATGCACAATTTAAAAATGAGAATGAGCTTTAAATCATTTATGATTACTGTTCGAGTGACCCGTTGATGGGTTTTGTGGTAGCTGCTTGCTTAGCAGTTTAAAGAACCTGCAAAATTAATTTTATGTTCTGACTGTAATATTCCACATTGCCACCAAAAATTGCACAAGTCATCCTACTTCATATTTTCACAGGAGTTGGTAGCATCACTTCATTTTATTCATTTAATTGTGAGCAATATTTGCCATTGCAGTTGAAATTTACAATGCTCTGTGGCTAAGATGTTTAGGAGCATTTTATGTATCTACTGGACATTCCTGTTATTGACCTGTCAATGTCTTTTACTTATCAGTAATTCTCTTATTTGTTCTTTTCCTTCCATATTTGTGGGTTATTTAACTATTCTTTTGTTGGGTCATGATTTGTAAATACCCACACATCGCCCCAGTTTTAATTTTATTGTCTTTTAATATTTCACAATGAAAAGGTTTAATTTGATAAAGTTGTCAATCAATTTTTTCTTAAGTTTTATATGCTCAGTGTTATTGACTTTATATTGAAGAAATCTGACAAATCTATCTCAGTCCACTTGCCAAGTCAGCATCAATACTGGTAAATCACATTGGTAGTATGTACCCTTGATACTGTGTGAAAACTTAATTAATTTTTGCTGTTCTTTCCTCAACAATATGCATTCCTCCCCTCTTATCATGAGAAAAATTCCAGGTAAAATCTAATCTGAGGTACAGTAAACAAAATATCTGTCAAGGTTATCTAAACACAAGTTGAAGAAATAGAAACATAAAGAAGTGTGACTGGATATATTGGATAGGATTGTGGAACAGAGAAAGCACATGGTAAAACAAGAACTTTGAGAAAATTTGAACTTTAGCTAATATTTATTTGTATTGATTCATTAGCTGTAGCAGGTATATATACCAGTATAGCATTCACAATTGAAAATACCAAGGGTGGAGTTATGAAAACCCTCTGTATTGTCTTCACAATATATCTATACCTAAGTATTTTCTAAGATGAAGTTTATTAGAAAACACATACGTTTTGTCCCCATAACTGAAAATGCTCCAGAATGAGTAACCTAGCAACAAGGACTGTCCCAGAAACAGTGGGCAATGGCTCAGAGACTGAAAACAATGTTTTCTGTGTTTTTTAGAAATCAATATTGGGATTCTTTATTGTTTGCAAATTAAAATTTAAAATTTAAATAAGATGAGCAAATATAAAGCAGCAAGGCATTTACTCTGTGCTGCCTTTTAAGACTTAAGCTTAGTTGTGGTTGGGTATAGCCAGACCAATATTAAACAGGATTAAACACATTAAACAGCACAGTCCATAACCCAGAAATAGCAACCCATTTCTCAAAGAAGGAGCTACTACTAACCAATATCTCTCCAGGTCAGTGACTTACATGAATCCAAACTTCGTTTAGCTACAATCCATTGTCATAACAACATGCAAAATTTTTTTATAGCTAGAGAAGTATTGAGGCCTATCTATTCTGTTGGGTGTTTATGCTGGTTAACAACTTTTAGAAAAGAGATTTAAAAAATAATCTTTTCCTTTCCACTCTGCAGGCAATGTTGTTGTTTGTTTCTATAGATGAAACACCAAAACATGTAAACTGACTCATCAAAGTAAATGGAGACAGCACCAAAGACAAGGCAGACATGCTCTGTTGTCCTTTCCTGTTGTTGCACAATCTATGGGTGTGTGCACCACAGCCAGGGCCATGTTTGCTGAGTGCCAGAGTCAACAGTTGCTCAGCATCCTGCGTAAATTCCCATCACTGCTTCTCACCAACTTCTTCACATAGGCAGTGGCGTCTCCTTTCTGTTCACTTCTGCTTGGTATTCAGTTTAGGAATTTTTAAATGTATGCAGAGGCAGAGATGGTATATTGATTCTTAAAATTCATACATCATCAGTGGCAGCTAATGATTACTGCCTATAACTGCTGCTGCAATGGACACAAAGTACACCTATTGGCAGATTTTTCTCTCAGTTTTTTGAGTGATTGGAGTTAGGAAGTATTTTCAGTTTTGAGGAGTCAACCAAATATTTCAAACAGCGAGGGTAAAGAAATTACATGAGATGCCTGCCAGTGGTTTGAGTATCAAGAAAATTTTATGGAAAACGAAGAAGTTCATGTTTTGCATTATAAACTATTATCATGTTTTGCATTATCTTCCTCATGCTTGTTCTTTTACACCTAAGGCCGAACCTCATCTCTTTAGCTTTCTATTTAGTATTATTTTTCCACATAATATTTGTGTTCAAAATAACAATAATTTTCTCTTTTTTTCGGAGCTGAGGACCGAACCCAGGGCTTTGCACTTGCTAGGCAAGCGCTCTGCCACTGAGCTAAATCCCCAACCCCACAATAATTTTCTTAAAGCAAGCAAGTACGGAAACAAATCTGCCTGTGGTACCCAGCATGTGCTTTCAATTTCAGACATGCCTTTTGCATGTGGTTTTTCATATGTAAAGATGACCTCTGAGGTCAGACCTGTCAGGTTTCCTATTTCTCACATCAGTGAACTAACAAACTGCAGCCTCTCACTTAGCCTGTTGGTGAAAACAGCCCTGCTTTTCTGCTCTGCCTTTTCAATAAGCACATGCTTTTGCTCTGCACTCCATGGAAATGAAAACCATGTTTCTCCACCAAACCACTACCCTGTACCATGTGGACACAGATATCCTGATCCAGTGTGATTGTTATCTTTATATTATAATGCAACCCTACAGCTGATGACCATATGAACCAAATTAAAGAATAAACTTGTACAATAAGAGTGGTTTGATAAGTCTGTAGATTTTGACATAGTTTGTGATTTGTGGTTTACATATATAATGATTTCATATTCCAAATTCTTTGACTAAGCTGTTTTATACTTTTAAAATGTTAATTTATTCGTTCAAATTCCATCCTTAGATTGAGAATCTTCAATTATGCATAGCACTTTAATTTCCTAAATGTTTAATAATATACACATAAACAAATTCCAGTGATAACAGAGAGACACCCTCACAAACTTTACAAATAATTGTCCCACTGAATTGGAAATTGTGATTAATGTCTGGGCATTGGAGTCCCATGAAACCATCAGTCAGATAAGCACATTGAGTATGAGCAGCCAGAGTTTGATGGATGCCGCATGAAGGCAAAGTGAGACAATCAGCCCAGAATCCAGGAGCTTATTCAGAGAAACTTTGAGATTTTTCAGGATGTGATAAAAAAATAAAATTGAGTAATTGGTGAGCAATGCTTTACATTTTGGAATCTTCTAATAATGAAAAATGTCAACTACCCTGGGTCTTATTAAATGCAAAGGGGTTATGGAATTGATTATTGACTGCGGGTAAGGGATTTTTAGATTTTTTTTTAATGTGTTGAGTGTTTTGCCTACATGTGTGTATGTGCACCATGTGTGTCTAGAGTCTTTAGAAGTCAGAAGAAGGCTTCGAATCTTCTGGTGCTGGAGTTATTGATAGTTGTGAGCCACCATGGGAGTGTGGGAACTGAACTTGGGTCCTCTATAAGAACAACAAATACTCAAACAGATAAGCTGACTCTTCTATCCAGATCAAGGATTTTTAAAGACTGAGTGGTCTCAAAACTAGCTCTAAAAGTGACTAGCAATAATGACTATTTTCTTTTTAATTTTATCATGTATGCCTACTTTATTAAGCATTACTTCAGTCTCCCCCCATCTGGTGATAAATTTTAAAATCTAGGGGTTTTAATTATGTGAATGGTGAATTATGATTTAACTACAGCTGGTATATTAATATCTCAAAAACTAGATACTAAACTAACATATTAACTACTGAATTTTTTATCTTCAGTGTTTGGTAAGAGACAAATACTTTCATGTATATGAAGATCAATTCCAGTATACCAGACAAGTTGAAGGAATTGGTTTTGCTATGTTGAAATAAATAATTGTTATAATTTTATTATAGTTAAGTTCAAATATGAAAGAGCATTTGGGAAACTTGCCTTAAAAGTTCATATGCAGGTCCCACTGGAGACTTATTCACTTCAGTTTTCTCTCATGATAACAATGATGGCTCCTTATATGAACTAACCCCAGAAAATTCACCATCAGTGTGTGACTTCCCACTACTTAATACCTAGGTAATTTATTTTGCTAAATTTCAAGTTTGAAATTCCATGGCTGGTTTCTGTTGTCTTGGCTGATCCCTATGTATATACTCATGTTTTTAAATATTCTGTCTGAAATGGTTTCATAAAATTCTCTGCTTTCAACTATATAAGCATATTGATTCAATCACAAATTTTATTTTCCCACAATGCCTCTAAAAACGTGTTAAATGAATATCTACCTTCTTGTACTTAGTTCTGCTGAAGTTACCCAATATTGTGGAATCAATCCTAAAATGACTTCTTGATTATAAAGGATTATATCTTTAGATGACATTTGTATTTTAAGCAGAATTTTTGTTACTATGGGCTAGGGATACATCACAGGTACAACCACTTGCCTAAGCTGCTCATTTTTACCTCCCAGCACTCAAAAATAGTAATGGCGATAAAATTTTTGTTATTCATTAAGTGACCTTCCTTATTACGAAATCTGACTCCAAATTGTGTTCTTTATTGTATCTTTTCCCAAACTATGTATATCTAAAGGGTAAAAAAGGATAAAGTTTCATAATACATCTCTATTGCATTGCCATTTAAAACAAGACATTATGCATATGTGCTCCTCCTACTGTAAGATTTTTATTTAATTTCAGAATCTGAGGTTACATTCTTTCACTGTTTCTGTCATTGAAGGTTTCCCCGTTACTACCCTCTCACATACAAACATTAGGACACACTGCACAACCATCATGTTTATCATCAGGTAATGATTCATTATGTTTTAAAATATTTTTTATTATTTAGGAATTTCATACTTGCATATAATGTGTTTTTATAAATCTGTCCCCTTTTACTATGCCTCTAATTCTTTCTATCCCCACTACTTTCTCTGCCAGCTTCCTGTATTCATTCTTTAAGTCACCACATTCATATAGTGCTGCTTGTGTGTGCATGGTGTAGACTGTCTACTGAGAACTGGTAGTCTCTGAAGGGCTTCCTTCTCCTTGCAGACATTAATTACCAACAGCTCCTTTCTAAGGATTATTTTTGTTCTTAAATTAGTTTTTCTCTAAGACTCTGTGGGCTTCAGTCTGGCTGAATCCAGTTCTATCATCATCATATATACTCAGGCCCATTTCTGAAGTTACAGTCAACAGGTACACTGCAGTGATTCTGTGCTTGAGACTCAGTCCTTTAGAAATAGATTTCATACCCACCTACCTATCCAGGCAAAAGGCCAACCTGCTAAGCACCCCAGCAATAAGCCAGTCTTTGGACCATGCTCTTGCCAGCACAGAGTCTGGATGGGGTGATGGGCAAAGAGCTTTCCCAAATAAAGCCAGTCTACAAAGACTGGAAAGCTGCTACTTCTTCAGAGGTTCAGACACACACACAAGGTATGTGAAGCAAAGAAGACTATGGTGCATAGTCTATCAAAATGGTGCACCTATCAAAAATATAAATAAATAAATAAATAAATAATAAATAAATAAATAAATAAATAATATGTTGGATGTTGCCAAAGTTTTCCAACAGAGACTACAGTATTATGCACCCCTACTATCTATTTATGAAAGTAAAAATTTCCAAGCTCATTATTTCTTAAACAGTGGATTAAACATCATGGTCAAAAGAGGTCATGAACATAGATTGTCAAGTTTACAGTAATTATAAAGAATTAAAATAAATATTAAAAGGTAAGCAGAATAAGTAGATGCACATTTGTATATCATGTATAAACAAAAATGTTTAGATTAAATAATATGTGAAAAATACATATTCAGATAAAATAAATATGTGAGGGCAGATTTTATAAATGAAATTTCTAAAATTCAACATTTATAAATTTGAAAGCTTCTACTAGCACAGCTTAAAGAGATTTAAATCCACTGATTTAAAACCAATAAGAAAAATTTGTAAATATGTAAACTGAACACAAGATTTTATGTGCAGCTCTCAGTAACTGATAAAGCATGTGTATGAAAGATTAGTGTACAAGGGAATTAAGATGATCACATATGTGTGACTTACTTTGAGACATAGGAATGGAGACTACTGTTTACCAATATTAAATGTAAAATAAAACTATAGTAAGTTTCCTAGAGGTGGTTTTGACTCAGTGTTGGGAAGACAGAGAGCATTGGAGGATGATTTTTAAAATCCAGAAAAGTGGGCAGAAGAGATGGCTCAGTGGTTAAGAACACCAGCTGTTCTTCCAGAGCTCCTGAGTTCAATTCCCAGCAACCACATGGTGGCTCACAACAATCTATAATGAAATCTGATGCCCTCTTCAGACACTCAGGGATACATGCAGAGCACTCATACATAAAATATAAATAAATATTCTTTAAAAGACAGTAACATCCAGAAAAGTAGCTCTGGGCACTTAATTAATGATCCTTAAACTATAGCAATCGATGTTTTTAGTCTATGGAGCTGGATGCCAAAAGGTACAAAGTGATGTTTGATCCTTGTTTTATGCCGTATAACAATAATGTCAGAGTTTGGCTCTAAACATAAAAAGATCAAGCAATAGAGAGCTAAAATGTATTGTAGATGAACTCTTCTTGAATTCATTGTAGGTAATATGTCTTGAAACAGTAACTATAATGTGATGAATACATGATATTTTATTGAAATTCAGTTTGCTTTACATAAGCAAACTAAAGGCACATGTTGCAGAGCTTGAGAAAGTATTTGAAATGCATAAGTCACAAAAGCATTGAATTTGGAACAGGTAAATCATTTTACAACAAATATTAAATAAACAAAACCAACATAAATTACTAACCCTTAAGTTTAGAGTATTTGTAAAGCATGGGAGGGTAATTTTCTGGCCATTGAAGGCTCTCTCTGAGTCGAGTTGGGCAGAACAGAGAGCACTTGGTCAGTGTGGCAGGCTAGAACCACACAGACAGCTTCTCGATAACACAGTCGGCGTCACTGCTCCTAGAACTTAATTCTAGAGCCTTATCCTGGGAGCAGGGGCCACACAGTCCATGACAGCACAGCACCAGAGATATAGGACCAAGGACAAATGATTCTGCCACAAGTCTGTTCTGATGAGTGTAGAGAAGCTGCCTTAACTTAAAAATTATGAGTTAGTTTGGTTGCAATAAATTTAGATGCTTTCCAGAATCTGAAAAAGCTTATTTGTAAGGTTTTGCTTGAGTTTTCTATCTGTAGAAAGATAGACCTGTGGACTTACTCTGCTACTTTTGCAATATCTTATTTACATATGACAAAGAATCACAGGGAGCTGAGGAAAACTGAGAGCAGGAGAAATAATTTCCTCCAGGGAAGAGAAAACCAACTGAGTATACAATGTCAAATGGTCAGCCTTGAAAGCATACACATACAAGTAACTTTATATGGACTTTATATACTGAGAACTCTCTCTCTCTCTCTCTCTCTCTCTCTCTCTCTCTCTCTCTCTCTCTCTCTCTCTCTCTCTCACACACACACACACACACACACACACACACACTACCACCACCACCACCACCACCAATAACAACAATTAAAATAATAAGGGGGCAAGGGAGAAGATTATGTGGGAAGGTTTTTAGAGAGGAAAAGGAAGGGGAAATAATGCATTATAATCTTAACAAATCAAAAAGTTATTTCTAAAATGTATGTTATATTTGTAGCACATCTAGTTTTGTTCTATCAATGCTCTAATGAAGAACTTGACATACATTTTCCATTTGCCAAAAGTGCTAAATGTAGATGGGTCATAGATAAATTCCTTCTTGGAAATTCATTTGATTGACAGGGCAAGTTTCTGCCAGGAGTATACCTCCTTGGATATTTGTTCAGTTGTTGGTCAGTAAGGCAAACTAGAGGTCAGGAGCCCCTGCCAAGACACTAACTATCAAAGACAACTCGGAAAGCACCACACCTTTAAATTTTTATGAAATTGCTAAACGTTTTCAATCTCCACATGGCTATTGTTCAATTCCCAAAATAGGCTGCCCCAGACATTATATTTTGACAATAAGTTTTCAGCATTCCAATAGTAAAATAGCAACAAGCATTCATTAGAAACCATACTTTAAATTTTAAAATGCCATCTCCTCTTGGGCTAGGCCTACAAAGTGTGATGTTCCCTCAGGTCGTTGGTTAGTATTGAGTCTCTCAGGCTGTTGCAGTATCACAAAGGTGAGCAGCGAGGTCTCTGAGGGGTACTGCACAGCTATGCTGTGATGTCTGGCAGGCTGAGATGTCTGCTAGGAAGATTAATGCAGTTTTGACTTCTGGTAATTTCAATTTATAATGAGTTTATCATGACTGTAACCTCATTACAAGTGATGAAATTTTTGTATTTTTCCACACAGAATCCGAGTCTTGGATTCTTTTTCCTGGGGAATGCAATACTAGCTGATACTTAAAATTAAATGCAAAAATTAAAGTGAAAAAAAACATAAAGGGATGGATTTAGTTTGTATTATTTTGCACTTCTTATATTCTTCCTTGATTCTGCTCACTACTAATTATTTTCCTAATTTTGAACAAATAATATTTCAAGTTTCATTTTAAAATTTCTTTGGCATATTATCAAATTCTATAGCTGTTCTTGTTTAGAATCTTTACATTTTGAAAACCAGGAAGAACTGCCTGCACTTGTTCCTTACAAATACATCCAAAGTTCCTTCGATCATTATCTGCCCAAGGCCGTTTATTTAATTTCTGTGTTCCCCTACCTCTGATATGTGTTCTCTACATGAGATTTAGAATTCTTAGAGTTATGGATGTCAACAGTGACCACAAAATTCCCCTCTTTGCCCACAAAATATTTTGCCAAATTTTATTATATGAAATAATAAAACATTTTAGCATAAATTTTTAAAGCTGATATTTATATAATTATCTCATCCTCAAAACATTGCTCTTAATAGCTATTTTGATTAATGTAAACTTCTAAAATAGGAGCTTGCAGATGACAGTAAAATGCCTTCTCACTCCACATCAAATTTGTATGCCTGCTTTATTTCTCTTGTGCAGTATTGAAGTAGTCATGATGAATGGAACTTTAAAACATCTTTTCTATGTAATGTTCTCTTGAAGTAGAGCTATGGAGCGTGAGCCTCTCATTGAAAAACAATATAATATACTCATGCAGTAGGCTACATAAACTGGTCAGTGTAGGGAGTTTGGACCATCATATTCTACCTTCAAGTCTTGCAGTGTAGTTGAGCTTCTAAAATTCTGGAAAGAAACTGGAGATGCACTTAAGGTTTCTGAATCTAACAATAGAAGCACTTAGCATGGTTATGTAAAATGGAAAAGTTTCAATACAGGCATATGAAGCATTGAATGTCAGCTGCTTATTTACTGAGAGAACTTACAATTCTGTGCTACATGTAATGAATCAGAATCTTTCATCTTGTTTCACTAAAACTTCCTCATCAGTGACTGTAATATGATTTTTAAAACTCAGTGTGAAAAGCTAATATTTTTAATGTTCGTAATTAGAATAGAACTATAGCACTCCCCAAACCTTCCTCCCTCCAAGCGCTCCAAGTTATCCTCACTTGAACCTCTCCCATTTCCCCCATCCCAAGTTGATAGCCTCTTTTCCTTTGATTATACTTGGTACATACATATACATGTATCTGCATATATATATATATATATACATATATATATGTATATATATATACTTGCTGAGTGTTTTTATTATTTGTACATATATGGTTTTGAGGCATACCACTTTGTATGAGACAACCAAAAAATGCTCATTCTTGGAAAACAACAATTCACTTTCTCCCAGTAGTCAGTAGTTGCCTGCAGGTCTTTGTCTAGGGTTAGACCCAACAAAAACTTTCCTCTTCCAGGTTAATATGTCTATTGTTATGATTTTTGTTCCAGTCTTGTTTATGCAACTGTTTCTATGAAAGACTGTTTTATGGTAGACAACCTGGTATTCTAGTTCTTAGAATCTTTTTGTCTCTTTTTCCATGATGTTCCATGAGCCATGGATTCAGGAGCTATAATGTAAATGTATTGCCTTAGGGATGGGTGTGCACAATCTATCGATCTCTGAATTGTGTTCAGTTGTGGTTGTCTGTATTGGCCTCCATTTGCTGCAAAGAGAAGCAAGGGATGGTAGCTGCACTTATTGGTGTGTGTAAGGATAAGACTTAGAGTGTAGGTACCAGGCAAACTTATGAAGGAGAGAAGCAACCAACAGTCATATTCAGCTATGCTGGCTAGTTTTATGTCAGCTTGACACAAGCTAAAGTCATCTGAAAGGAGAGAACTTCAGTTGAGAAATGCCTCTGTAAGTCTAGCTGTAAGGTGTTTCTCTTATTGAATGATTGATGTGGGAGGGCCCAGCCCCATTATAGGTAAAGTCATCCCTGGGCTGGTTGTCCTGGATTCTATAAGAAAACAGGCTAAGCAAACCATGATGAACAAGACAAGAAGCAGCACCACTCCAAGACCTCTGCATTTGCTCTAACCTCTAGGCTCCTGCCCTGTTTAATTTCCTGTCCTGACTCCCTTCAATGATGAACAGTGCTGTGGAAGTCTAAGAAAAATAAACCCTCTCCTCCCCACATTACTTTTGATCATGAAATTTCATTATTACAACAGTAACCCTAAGTAGCATAGAAATTGGCACCAGGATCATGTGGTATTGATGTAACAGATTTGACCATTTTGTTTTGTGGAAGATTGTGGAAGGAATTTGGAACTTTGGGTTAGGGAAACCATTGAGCATTCAAAGTTTAGTGAGCTGTAGATGAACAGTCTTATTAAATAAGAAACACAGAGCCAATTTCAGAGTTAAAAGCCCAAGAGGTCATAATATTAGTTGAGAGCTGAGACTTAAAACTGCCTTTCTTATCCTTAGCTGCCGCTGTCATTCTTCCCCTCAGAAAGAGACCTACTTCCTGTGTGTCTGTCCTTTTATTGACTTTCTGTTCTGCCTTCTCATTGGTTGTAAACCCAACCACATGACCTCCTCATCACTGCCTGTCTGTACTGACCTCCAGGTCTTCTGTGGTTGGTATTGAGATTAAAGGTTTGTGTCTCCTTGCTGGCTCTATCCTTGAACTCACAGAGATCCGTCTGGCTCTGCCTCCCAAGTGCTGGGATTAAAGGCTTGTGCCACCACCACCCAGCTTCTGCTATGGCTTGCTATTAGTTCTGATGCCCAGGCAACTGTATTTATTAACATACAAATGAAATCACATTTCAGTACAAATAAAATATCACCATAGTGAGCTATTCTACCGGAGTTTGGAAGATAAGAGTACTGAAGGAAATACAGATAATGGGAGATGGCTTGTCAAGTTCCAGGGGGAATTTTAAGAATCACTTAAAGAATTTATTGGGGTGGTTGCATTTTTTGAGTTAAGAAACTGTAGTTCTGGTTAGCTGGGGCTGAAAACTTGTTGATAACAAGAGACTAGAAACACCATTGTGAAAGCTTTGCTTTACTGAGATATTCTATGCTGGTCATCTGGAGCTGAGAAATTGGCAGTGATTAATAAGAGACCAGCATCACTGAAGTAAAATCTTCTAGGAAGTGTTTCCTAAGAGTCAGCACACAGAAGCTGTTTTCCAGTGGTGGCTAAAGTTATAGTTCATTCTGTCAGCCAAACTTAGTAGTGTAAGAGTCACCAGGTGGTACTTGTTTTGAACAAATGAAGGGGTCATGGACAGCAGCTAAGGCTTGACTTCATTTAGGGAACCCAGGATAGGCTACTGTTGAAAGTGCATCACAGCTACTCTAAGAGATCCAGGATTTTGGAGATGCCAGTACCATGGATGACCATCAAGAATAACAGCAACATGGATTGGAGCTAGCCAAAGCTTAGGAGACTTTCTGTGCTGGCTGCAGAAAGTGGAGCCAGAGAAATGAACCAAGCCCTTTGGAGGAGCCTGGAAGATAGTGGGTGGATCTCAGATATTGGACATTGATATTTACATGTTTGAAGTTTTGTTTTGCTTTGATTTATTTGTAACTAGGCCCTGGTTCTTCTCTTTTCAGATAAGAAATTATTTAACTTATCTTTTATTTTACAGGAGCCCAAAGTTGAGAGATTTTGAACTTTTAGAGATTTTGGAATTATACAAATACTTTGGATTTTAAAGGAGACTAAATATTTTAAAGAGACTGAATTTTTAAGTATTTGAATTTCTAAACACTGTAGTAATTATAAAATCTGAAATGCTTATATTGCAATGTTGATATTCATGTGTTATATTGAGGGGTGAACAGAAAAGAAAGGTTATGGCTTAACAGTGAAATATTTGTGTGTCAAGTTGAAAAGTGGTTAATTATTACCTTTATGCCAACTTGACACAAGCTAGAGTTATCTGAAAAAAAAAATGGAAACTCAATAAAGAAAATACCTCCATAAAATTTAGCTGTAAGGCATTTTCTTAATTAGTAACTGATGAAGGAGGGCCCAGACCATTGTGAGTGGTACCATCTCTAGGATGGTAGTCCTGGGTTCTATAAGAAAACTGGCTGAGCAAGCCATAGAGAGCAAACCTCTGAGGAGTACCCCTCCATGGCCTCTGTATCTGCTCCTGCCTTCAGGTTCCTGCCCTGTTTGAGATCCTGTCCTGATTTTCTTCAATGATGAACAGTGACATGAAAGTGTAGAAAAAAAAAATCCTTTTCTCCTCAAGTTGCTTTTGATCATGGTGTTTCATCATAGCAATAGTAACCCTAATTAGGATACCAGCTATGAGCAGCAACAATGACCAGCATTGCACAATAATTCTAATTGTGTAGTAGTGGCATGCATACCTTGGTGGTACCAACTGCTTTCTAGTTGTACTTAATAACCACTCAACAAAAGGGAATTATTCCAACTTCTATTGTTACAGTTTCCCATTCAAGAAAGCACATTGTATTTAGTCTTCATGTCTTCTTGGCAATTCATCTGACAGTTTCTCAGGCTCCCTTGTTTCCAATGATCTTGACAGATTTTTTAAAATTACTTCTTTTATTTTTTGAGATTATAATTCAATCACATCATTTCCCATTCCATTTTCTGTTTCCAAATTATTCGACATAAACCTCCATGCTCTCAATTTAGATACATAGCCCCCTTTTCCATGAATTATTGTTGCATACATATTGGACTATTGCAGGAGAAAGTATGGTAATATTGTGATATCCAGAGGATCAGGGAGTTTGATGAAATTGTGTCTCTTAGCAATGTCAGAACTTTGACTGTTTTGAGACTTACTAGATGGAATTTTAATAGACTGTCTCTTTCTTGGGATTTGTTTGAAGGTTTTGATAGAACAGAGGCTACTTTTGGAAGCAAAGAAAACCACAGAGTTAAAATGGTCTCTTCATATAATACCAGGAGGATATAGTATAAATGTAACTTGTCACTGTTCAAGTTAACTTGAATCACCTTGTGTCTTAGTGAGGGTTACTATTGCTGTGATGTAAAACTATGACCAAAGGCAACTTGGGTCTATTTGGCTTACACTTCAACATTGTAGTTCATCATTGAAATAAGTCAGGACAGGAACTCAAACAGGGCATGAACCTAAAGGCAGAAGCTGATACAGAGGCCGTGGAGGAATACAACTTACTGCCAATCTCACCCTGGATTGCTCAGCCTACTTTCTTATAGAGCCCAGGACCACCAGCCTAGGAATGGCACCACTCACAATGGGTTGGGATCTCGCACATTAATTATGAATTAAGAATGTTTTACAGACCTGCCTACAACCTGATCATATGGGAACATTTTCTTAAATGAGGTTCCCTCCTCTCAGTTGACTTTAGTTTGTATCAATTTGACATAAAACTATCCAGCACACCTAGTTAGAGTATTTGTCAAGTTTTCCACTATTGAGTTCTTGTTTACTTCCCCTTTCTGTGTAAGGGAATCACTCTGAATGATCTATAGGTGAGGGAGAAAAGCTTTGGTCCAAGGATAGAATATAGCTATGAATTATTTGGAATTCCTTATTAAATAGTGACAAAGCCTGAACTTTCTTATTAATGCCTTCATTTTTATATTACTACAGACCCAATTCAAAAGTTTTTAATTGAGAGACCAGCCTGAGTCAGAGACTCCCTGCTCTACCAGAGACCTTTCAGACTGGGGGAGACTAGGCAGACTGCCCAGCTCCCAAACTTCCCCAATCTCTCATTATCTCGGTGTCCTCCTACTCTACATCAAGTCCTGTGCCCTCTTCCTTTTTTTATTCATTTTACATACCAATCCCAGATCCCCTTCTTCCCTCATCCCACCCCTCCAGCCTTCCCCCACTCACCCACCAGCCCCCCATTCCCTCCTACAAGAGGGTAAGGCCTCCTCATGGGGAGTCAGCAGAGCATGGTACATTCAGTAGAGGCAGGTCTAAGCCACTCCCCCTGCCTCCAGGCTGTGCGAGGTGTCCCACCATAGGTAGTGGGTTCCAAAAAGTCAGCTCATGAACCAGGGATGGATCCTGATCCTACTGCAAGGGGGCCCCTTAAGTAGATCAAGCTACACAATTATCTCAATTAAGTCTATTCCAGTGTAGGCTCCACAGGTGTTGGTCTAAATGTCATGAGTTCTCACTAGTTTGGTTTGGTTGTCTCTGTATGCTTCTCCATCATGATCTTGATACTCCTTGATCCCTTTCTTGCTGTGCCCCAGCCTCCAACAGTGGCAAAAACTCCCAGATCTACCATAAACCAAGCAGACTGGGAGAAGTCCAGCCACACTGACCAGAAGACCACGGAGGAAATAGAAACCAAGTAACAAAACACCCGTCCAACAAAGACAAACTCAGAAATTGGTACCTCAACCTTCAGATACCCCAAATGCAGCTATGTATAGGCCAATATAACACAAGAAACAGGGCTTGAGAGATTGCTCAGTTGTTAAGAGCACTGGCTGCTCTTCCAGAGATACTAAGTTCAACTCCCACCAACAACATGGTAGCTCACAACCCTCTATAATGTGATCCATTGTCCTTCTCTGGTGAGCATAGGAACATGCCGACAGAACCTTCATATACATAAATAAATATTCTTAAAAAAAAATAAGATCACAAGAAACAACAGCCAAGACAATAAGCCACAACCAGAACACAGCTGTCCTACTCAACACAAGAGAAACATAAGAAAAAGCCTTTTTTTTTTTTTTCAAAAGATCAAAAGATGATTGAGGTCTTTAAAGAGGAAATAAATAAATCCCTTAAGGAAGTTCAGGAAAAAAAAACCAATCAAACAATTGGAGGAAATGAATAAACCCCTTAAAGAAGCCAAGAAAAAAGAAAACGGTTAAATGGAATGAATAAAACAGTTCAAGACCCGAAAATGGAAATAGAAGCAATAAAGAAAATACAAACTGAGAAAATTCTGGAAGTGAAAAATCTAGGTATTCTAAGAGGAACCACAGACTCAAGCATCACCAACAGAATACAGAAGATGGAAGACTCTCAGGCGATGAAGATACAATGGAAGAAATAGATGTATTGGTCAAGGAAAACATTAAATCTAAAAAGTTCCTAACACAAAACATCCAGGAATTCTGGGACACTATGAAAAGACCAAACTTAAGAATAATAGGAATAGAAGAAGGAGAAGATTCCCAGCTCAACAGCCCAGAAAATATTTTCAACAAAATCATAGGAAAAAAAATCCTAACCTAAAGAAGGAGATGCCTATATAAGCACAAGAAGCTTATGGAACACCAAACAGATGAGACCAGAAAAGGAAGTACCCTTGCCACTTAATAATCAAAACAGTAAATATTCAGAACAAAAAAAGAATACTAAAAGCTGCTAGGGACTAACATAGTAAAAATGGCCATCCTAGCAAAAGCAACCTACAGATTCAAGGCAGAACCCGTCAAAATTCCAACACAATTCTTTGTAGTCCTTGAAAGAACTATATTCAGCTTCATACGGAAAAACAGAAAACCCAGAATAGCTAAAACAATGCTACTCAATAAAAGAACCTCCAGAGGTAGCCCCATCCCTGATCTCAAGAGGCACTACAGAGCTATAGTAATAAAAACTGCATGGTATTGGCATAAAAAGAGACAGGTTGACCAAGGGAATTGAACTGAAGACCCAGACATAAATTCACAAACCTGTGAACATCTTATTTTTGATAAAGAAGCCAGAATTATACAATGAAAAAAGAAAGCATCTTCAGCAAATGGTGCTGATCTAACTGCATGTTGGTATGTAGAAGAATGCAAATAGATCCATATCTTTCACCCTGCACAAAAACTCAAGTCCAAGTGGATCAAAGACCTCAACCTAAAACCAGATACACTGAACCTAACAGAAAAAAATGGGGACAAAATGGGGTCAAAATAGCCGTTGGCACAGGAGACAGCTTCCTGAACAGAACACCAATTGTGTAGGCACTAAGATAGACAATTAACAAATGGGACCTGATGAAACTGAAAAGCTTCTGTAAGGCAAAGGACACTGTCCATAGGACAAAAGAGCAGCCTATAGATTTGGAGATTTTTTTGTCAATTCTATATCTCACTGAGGGCGAATTTCCAAAATATAAAATGAAATCAATAAACTAACATCAACAAGCCAAATAATCTGATTTTAAAAATGGGGTATAGATCTTAACAGAGATTTTCAACAGAAGAATCCCAAATAGCTGGGAAGTACTTGAAGTAATGTACAACATTCTTAGCCATCTGGGAAATACAAATTAAAATAACTCTGAGATTCCATCTTACACCTGTCAAAATGGCTAAGATCAAAAACACAAGTTTTTGATCATGCTGAAGAGGATGTAGAGCAAGGGGAACACCCTCCATTGCTAGTGAGAGAGAATGGAATCTTGTACAGTCACTTTGGAAATTGATATGGCAGTTTAGCAGAAAATTGAGAATCAATCTACCTCAAGAACCACCTATCCAATTCCTGGGCATATGCCCAAAGGACTCTCTATCCTATCACAAGGATTCTTGATTAACTATGTTCATAGCAACTGTATTTGTAATTGCCAGAAACCAGAAACAACCTAGATGTCCCTCAACTAAAGAATGGATTAAAAAATGTGGTTCATTTACACAATGGAGTATTAATCAGATGTTAAAAACAATGACATCATGAATTTGCAGGCAAATGAAAAAATCATCCTGAGTTGGTAACCTAGAACCAGAATGACAAACATGTTATGTACTCATTTACAAGTGGATATTAACTGTAAAATATAATCATGCTTCAGTCCACAGGCCAAGAGAGGCTAAGGAGGGCTCAAGGGTGGGAGAGGATGCATGAATCTCCCTGGGAAGGGGAAAGAGAATAGATATTGCAGGTGGACTGGGAGTAGGTGTAGACCAGAACAGGAGGGATCAGGTCTGAGGAGGATTGAAGGAGAGAGTACAGGGAGAGACAACTGGAGCTGGGGGGCAATTTGGAGCCAAGGTAGAAACCTAGTGCAATGGCAACTCCCAGGAATCTATTAAGGTGACCCTAGCTAAGACTCCTAATAATGGGGCTTACAGAGCCTGAACCAGTCATCTCCTGTAACCAGGCAAGACTTCCAGTGGAGAGATTGGGAGACCAAACCAGCCACAAAACCTTTGACTTACAATTTGTCATTCCAGCAAGAAGTGCTAGGGCAGAAGTGGCCCAGAAATTGTGGGAGTGGTCAATGAATGACTGGTCCAGCTTGAGACCTATGCCATAAGAGGGAGCCCACCCCTGACACTGCCTGGAGGGCAAAAAACCGGAGGCTGAATGGCCAAGAGACGTAGGATAGAACCAAACACATCCTGCCAAAAACCAAACACCAAAAAAAGTAAATGAAATGATTCCTAAATATACTCTGCTATACTCTTCAAAAGGAGCTTGGCATAATCACCATCAGGGAGGCTCTATGCATTAACTGATGAAACAGATGCAGAGACCCACAGCCAAACATTAGGCAGAACTAGGTGAATCCTGAATACGGCAATGAAGGATTGTAGAAGCTGAAAATGTTAAGGACACCACAAAAATAAAACATCAGAATTAACCAGCCTGTACTCATATGGGCTCTCTGAGACTGAACTGATGATCAAGGAGCCTGCATGGGTCTAACCTAAGCCCTCTGCATATATGTGACAGTTGTGTAGCTTGGTCTTCTTGTGGGACTCCTAACAGAGGGAGTGGGGGCTTTCTCTGATGATTTTGCCTGCTTTTGGGACCCCTTTCTTCTACAGGCTTGCGTCTTCCAGCCTTAATTTGAGGGGAAGTGCCTAGTCTTACTGCAACTTTGTATGCTGTATGTGGTTGATATCCATGGAAGACCTGCCTTTTCCTGATGGGAAACAGAGAGGTGGATGGGAAGTGGGAGGGGGAGGACCTGGTAGGGGGAACTGTAGTCCGGATGTAATATAGGAGAGAATATTGAATGTGACCTAATATTAATTTATTTTGTGGGTCAAATTCTTCTTTTGGGGGTGGGCAGTTTTCTGCTTCACTTGACTCTTTTCCTTGCAGCGAGGAGAGGACTAAATTCAGAAGCACATGAATCTGTAGCACTGAGCTACATCCCCATGCCAATGTGTTGTTTTCTTTTTCTCTCCTCTTTCCACTTCCATCTGAGACTTTCCATGAACCGATCCTGTGCTTTACTGAAGTTTTCATGTCAGGCTCAGTGATTAGCCCACTGAAGTGCTCTTCATTTCTATTATGATGTTTCTTCCCCCATCCACATGTTTCCTTTTGCCTCTGTCTTAGACTTTTTACCTCAGCTTACACTCCACATCTGTTCTTTCATGTTATCTAATTTCCCCGTTAGCATGTGTATCACATCATTTTTAATTGTCTTGAGTAATTTCAACATCTGCATCATAGCTGAGCTCTGTGTTATGACTTATATGTCCCACTGTGCTTGTTTTCTTTTGGTGTACCTTATAATTCTGCTTTGCCACATTGGGGTGCCAGGCACTACTCTGTTGCCCTCTACTCCAGGAGGGCAAATTTCTTCAGTGACTTTATGCAAACATTTGTCTCTACAGATTTTGAGGCAACACTTTTTTTGCTGCAGCTTCTTTAATTCTTTGATGCATCCAAGAGGAGTTATTTACATGTTCCTGCCGCGTTTTCATCATAAAGACGGGGCTGATCTCATCTAATCCTTTCATATGTTGACTTGGAGACCGACAACCCTTTGTTCCTACAAGTTTTCCTCACCTTCACTTCTTCGTGTGTTTACTTTTCTTCTTGTATGGCTTCAATTTCTCAGGAAAACAACTATTTTGATCATGCTCAAGCATGTTCCATGAATACCTGACATTTGAACACTTTGAGCAACATCAATTCTCCTTGTATCCAACTCATTTCCTACTCTACAATACTTATCAAATCTTTTTAAACTCATCATGCTGTCCTCATTACCTTTTTCATATTAGTTTTGCTCCTCCAGCTCCCCGTGGTCCGAGACCGTCTGCTGTCCTTCCCTTAGTGCTGCCACTCTGTTTCACCCCAACAATTTATGTTATGATGATTTCCCTTTTCTTTGCCCTCTTTTTTGCCATCTTTTAATTTTTAGTTGAAGATCACACTCTCCACACTATTTGTGAGTTATCAATATCTCAGACTCTCAATGTGTTTAATGTTTTCATGGCTTGATCATTATCTATAATATATATTCCATTTAGTATCTATTTCTGAAATGAGGTATAAAGTCCACAAATAGAGTTAAAAATTTTAAAAAAAAAAAAGCGTTGTCTAAGCAAGTTAGACATTGCTGAAGACAACACCTACACAACTCATTGATCATGGGGAAGTTGAGCTGGTGAGTACATAGAACCTTCACCCCGAACTCTAGAGTCTTTGGTACGGGAAAATACTTTGAATGCTCCCACCAGAGAAACATAGACAATAAGCCAGCCACAATCCCTTTGATCTACAATAGTATCCTGCCTGCAAAATATGCTAAAGCAGTGGTGACACAAAGCTGGTGGAAGTAACAGACCAACCAACACTTGATTTGACTTACGGCCTAGTCCGTATGAAGGAACCCATACCTGACACTGCCTGGATGATGAAGAACCAGAAAACAGATAGCCCAGGGACCTAGTGTTGAACCAAATACTACTGGTCTTAACACAAAATGAAACAAAACGTAGTGCTAAAATGACTTCTAGTGATATTCTGTAATACTCATAGATCAGTACCTTGTTCAGCCATCATCAGAGAACCTTCCTCATGAAGCAGATGAGAACAAATACAGCCAGATAATACACCATTACACACACACACACACACACACACACACACACACAGAGAGAGAGAGAGAGACAGAGACAGAGACAGAGACAGAGACAGAGACAGAGACAGACCTTGGAATACAGAGTCATAAATGGGATATCTCCATCCAACCCCTCCCCTCAGAGCTCAGGGAACTCCAAGGAAAAGGAAGCAGAGAGAGTGTAAGAGCCAGAGAAGATGGAGAAAACCAAGAGAATCAACCTATGAGAAGCTCATGTGATGTCACAGAGATGGAAGCAGCATGCACAGTGCCTTCGTGAGTCTGTACCAGGTCCTTTGCACACACATTTTGGCTGAGAGTTTAGTGTTTTTCTGGAATTCCTAAGTGTGCAAATGAGTAAGTCTCTGATTCGTGGGCCTTCTCTTGGGTTTTTTCCCCCTTCTGCTGCTTTGTCACGTCCACCTTCAATGTGATAGGTTTTGTTTTATCTTATATTTTATTTTGCTATTTTAATATTATCTCTAAGAAGCCTATTCTTATCCACAGAATGTGAGTGGATCTGGATGGGAGGGGAGTTTGGAAGGAACTGGGATGAGTAGAGGGAGGGGAAACATTAGCAGAGTATATTATGTGAGAAAAGAACCTATTTTTAATAACAGGAAAAAATAAAAATAAAATTTGAAGTCTTGAAAATACTGTGTCTACTATGGTATTCACGATGCTAAAAATAATACACTATAGATATTAATAAATAATTGTGTAATAATATGCAAATGAAGAAATAAAATAAACACACATAAATATACTGAGTTCAAATGCTTGCTCAGAGATGAAAAATTTTGATATAGTCCAGGTTGTACACTCAAGTATATATATGCAAATGAGTCAATATCTTCAACAACTTTAATGTTTCAGTCACATTTTGTGAAAATTAAAATGCTTATATCAATATTAATTCACATTAACTAGCAACAGTTTATGGTTTGGAAAACATGTTTGTATAGTATTTCATATGACCCTTATTTCTAATGGCTATGGTACAATTCCTCTTTTCATGTGATAAGGGCCCATATCTAGTGTCCTAGCAAAAGTTACATATCATATGAGGACCCCATTTTAAGATGAAATCTAGATATCATTACTTTGTATGTTTTTCCCCATTGTTTCTCTAGCATTTTGTGTATGTGTGTGTGTGTGTGTTTCCTCATGTTGGTCATAATTTTACTTTTTTTTTTTTGGTTTTCCAAGACAGGGTTTTCCTGTGTAGCTTTGCGCCTTTTCCTAGAACTCACTTGGTAGCCCAGGATGGCCTCGAACTCACCCCTGGCTCTGCCTCCCAAGTGCTGGGAATAAAGGAGTGTGCCACCACTGCCCGGCTCTGTCATAATTTTACAAGAGCTGTTCTATCAGTTACAATGGGATAACTGAAATCTGTTATGTAGAGACACCTGAAGTAACTTAGTGAAGGAGTATTACTGGAAGCTTAGCAAGTAGGTTTTCATTGTTAAAAACTACGGAGAGGCTGAAGAGATGGCTCAGTGGTTAGGGGCAAGTGCTGCTCTTGCAGCGTATCCAACTTTAGTTCCCAGCACTCACTTCCAGTAGCTAACACGGACCTGTAACTCTAGCTCCAGGGGAATCCAATGCCCTTTTGGCTTCCACAGGCACTCTTCTCAAGTGTACATATTTATACACAAATGCACATAATTTATATATATATATATATATTAGAAAGACTAAAAATATCATTAAAAGGGTCTGTGCATATGACTCAGTAACATGCTTGCTTAGCTCTGGGTTTGCTCTCCAAAACCCTATAAGCTGGGGATGATAATATGCACTGCAATAATAGTATTCTAGAAGTGGAGGCAAGAGGAACAGAAGTTAAAGTTGTCCTCAGCTACATCATGAGTTGTGAGCCAGCCTGTAATACATGAGACTCTGCCTCGAAACTAAATAAAAAGAGAGATCTGTACACAGTGAGAAGCTTCATCAGGAGCTGGAGAAATGGCCCAGTAGTTAATAGCACTTGCTGCTCTTGAAGAGGACCTGAATTTGATACCCAGCTTCCCTGTCAGGAGACTCACAACTGTTTGCATCCCCAGCTCCAGGTAGTCCAATACCTCCAGGGGCACCTGTGCTCATGTGCATGTGAGTAAGTTCAAGAACACACACACACACACACACACACACACACACACACACTAAAATATAAAGTAAATCTTCAAAAATATTTTCTTAAAATTCTCATCAGTACTGTTAGGAGAGCTTAGTCCCTGTCCTTAAAACCAACAGTGGGACAACCAGGCAGTGGTGGCACCTGGCTTAAATCCCAGCACTAGAGAGGCAGAGATAGGTGGGTCTCTTTGAGTTCCAGGCCAGCTTGGTCTATAGAGCTAGTTTCAGGACATCCAGGACTACACGGAGAAACCCTGTCTCGAAAAACAGAACAAAACAAACAAACAAAAACTACCAGCAGAATGCGTGATGATGCTGTAACATCCCCTCTTATGCAAATCTGAGTTCTTTCTAAACCCACTTGCTACATTACTTTAGACACCATTTTATAAATCATTATAAAAATAGGACACCTAGCAAGTATGTTTAGATCCTACCCCTCTTGGTCTCGGCATTGTAACCAATAAAACAAATCTCCTAAACTTTGCCTAGCAAATACTTCTGGAATGTGAGCATCTTGCTCCTCTACTCTTATTGTAAGAATTCATGATTATACAATATATTCTAATCATGTTTTTACCTTCCCTAGAATCCTTCCTGAGCCCCCTGACTGCCCTACTCTCCCAATTCTCTCTCTCTCTCTCTCTCTCTCTCTCTCTCTCTCTCTCTCTCTCTCTCTCTCTCTCTCTCTCCTCTCTCTCAATGAAACAAAACAATAAAAAAGAAAACACAAAAATGGAAAAAAGCTAACAAAATACTGTTAAGACAAAACAAAGAATCAAAAAACAATAACAAAGCAAAACAAAACAAAAAGTCCACACACACACACACACACACACACACACACACACACACACACACACACAAAATACCATTGAGTTGACTTTGTGTTAGCCAACTACTCCTGAGCATGGAGCCTGCCTCGGAGTCTGGGGATCTTAAGCTCACTCAACCCATCTCTGTAAAACTTTACTTTGCACTAGATGGAAATTAACAGAGACTCACAACTGGACAGTGTGAAGATAATGAGATACCTTGGAGCAATTAGTTCTGAATGGGATGCCTTAATCAAAGCTCAGTGATCTACGTGGAAGAGGCAGAAATATCATCATAACTAGAGGTGGTAGATGGCTACATGGCAACATTGCCCAAGGATTGATGCACATATGAACTCACAGAGACTATGGCAATGTGCATAAGACCTGCACAAGTTCAGTGGGGGTTCCCAGGAGTGAGAGGAAGATATTCATTGACAAAGAGAAAATCAGTGTCACTGATTTTCAACCATGAAAACTTTCATTAAAAGGAGGATGCACAGAAAGTGAATGCCTTGTGGGATGGAGGCTCAGTTATACTCTACTTAGACAGTACTGCTCTGGGGGATCTTTTTCATGCTCCAGTTCAGTGGCTCAGGCTCTCACAGACCAGACTATGGCAGTCATGGTCCACAGGGACAGGCTATATCCTGAGCTGGCTGCTGAACTTGGTGGTGTCCACATGGTGCTGATTTGGCCCGAGTTACACAATGCAAGATTGGCAGGGTAGTGGAAGCTTGTGCCAAGACTTCAGAAATAGTCAGTGAGGCAGGGAATGTGTAGTAGGAAAAGCTGCCCAGAGCAGTTGATATGTGAATCTGTGGATATGAGTCCCAAGTTTCCCAGGAGATCCCAGGATGCTGGCAAAGCCAGAAACACTGAATGACTTACTGCCAAGGAAAGCTGCAGGTACAGAGCAGAGCTGACCCATGAGAGACCCCACAAATACTTCAAATGGTAGAGCAGCAGGGTTAAGGTGCCGGAGCCAACAAGAGATCAAATGATAACCTGAGTGCCCAAGATACTGGACCTGGAGCAGCAGATTTAACATTTGCCTTGCTGGCCTTTGGAGTTGCTTTAGTCATTATCCTTGCTAGCCTCTGCTTCACTGTCATTGGAATGGTAGTGGTTATTCTCTGAGGTAGCATATTGGAACAAATTAGCTTTCTTTTTGATCTTACAGACTTCCCAGTTAAGTTTTTCTGACATCTCAGAAAGGGTTAGACTTTCACACAGCATTGGAACTTTCAGGAGGTAGAGATTCTGTAAATTAGACTGAATGAATTTTCTATTAGATAGTCATGAGCCTATGAGTGAGGGGAGTGGTATTGTTTGGGTGTAGGAAGTCCTTCACCAGCTCACATGTTTGAACACTTGATCACTAGAGGTCATGTTGTTTGGGAAGTTGTAAAACTTTAGGATATTGGCCTGTCTGGTAGATATATTGCTGTAACGGCAGGCCAAGAGGCTCCTAGGCTGATCCCACTTCCAGTCTAGCTCTCTACTTCCTCACCTGTTCGCATTTAATAAGTGGAGTTGTAAGCTCTCACAATCATAGATAGAGCTGCGGTTACATTGCCTTTTCTAGCACAATGGAATAGATCCCTTTAGACCATGACTTTAAATAACATCTTGTATATTAAAACAAAAAAAAAGAAAGAAAGAATGAATGAAATTGAGCAATGAGGCAAAAGAAGATTGGTATCAATGAATAGAAGCTGAAATGACAGCAGATACAGTGGTAGAGTCATAGGGATGAAACTAAAACCAGGAGTGATAATAAGAGGATACCAGGCATTGCAGATCTTAGTGGAGTTGAGATACATTTTTATGGAAATGAGTGACTAGTGAGACACTGTGAATTTTTTATTCAAAAGCAGTAATCTATAATCAATAGCGGGACTAAATTATAGCCATAATTACAGATGATTGGCAGAACACAGATGAAGGGAAAAAAGAACTGACATCAAGTGATATAATCCATACACACCACCGTCAACACTGCAGTGCACTGCTCTGCCCCACCCCTTCCTCTTACCAATTACTAGCCTTACTTTTTACTGCCATCCTTTGCACTTGGTTTGTCTGATCGGGGGTTGTGATGAAAATTTTCCTTATCTTCTGAGGCAACTTTGTTACCTGCAATGTAGGATAAGTACAGGGAGATTAATGTATGCCTCTCTTTCTAAAGTTCTTAACAATGAGAGGCCAATCCATAACACAAGGGATGATATTCTGCTATGTATGGGACTTTTCCTGGAGGGCAGAGTTTTTCTATCAGAATTTTTAGGCTTCAGTGTATCTAGCCAAAAATCACACCCTTTATTGTTTTCATTCTCTTCCTTGACTAACATTTCTATTGTAAAAAATTTTCCTTAGGATTTTGATTTAATCAAAAGTGATTTTCTTGATGAAATCTGAAATGATATATATTTATACTTGCCAGTTGAAAAGGAACAACTTGAAAAGCAAATAAAGAACTAGAAAGAGAGGTCTCTCAGTAGGACACGTATCCACTGGAGAATAACAAGCAAGGCTCAGAGAACAAGTCCATTGTCATTCAACAGACATTTATTGAAATCTACAATGTGCCCGGAATAGCAAGATGGAAGAGATACAAAAATAAAGTACCATTCACAACCTTGACCCATTTATAGACTATTATGTAGGTTAAACTTATAACTGGAAAAATTCTAATGAATTATAAAGGTAACATCCAAAAACACAGAGTGTGTTGGTATAAAGAGGAAAGAAAAGTCAAAAGAGTCGTAGGAAACATTATGAAAGGCTGTTAAAGGAAACCCGAGCCAGACAGCAGTTAAGGAGATGATTTTTATAAAAACAAAGGTGTCACACTTGAGGACAGTAAAGTTTAGTTTCTTTTGCTCTACTCCATGTGACTGGAGCAGGGCAAGTAGAGACTTCTATAAGGATCAGGTGGTATCAAGGGACAGAGAATTCTATAAGGTCAGTGGCTGAGGTGAGCAGATATCAGTCATGAGAGATGATCTCGCAGCTGATCCAAGCAAGGCTCCTTCCAAAGCTGTGTGATGTGGACTTACCAAAGACAGATACCAATGTCTTGAAAGTTAGAGGAAGTTGTTCAAGGAGAGTCTTCTTCAAAGCTGACCTCTGAACCTGGATTTACAACTAAGTAAAATGGCTTGGGGAAAATGGGGCAGCTATTTTAGAGGCTGCAGTCATAGAAATAAAAGGATTTAGCTGAATGTTGTATCATCTAGACCAGAACAGACTTTGTGCTTTCAGTTTTCCCACCATTTCTTGCCTGACCTACTCTCCATGGATTTATCCCACTGCTCACCTTGACTTGTTCCAAAGGTAGACACACATTTCTTTATTGCTTGAATCTTTTCAGGGTGTTTAAAGCATGGGAACCATTTACAAAGGTGTATTGAATATGTATTTTGCAGAGCTTCATCAAAGATCCAGGTAGAAGCAACACAAAATGGAAGTTAGCATGCTGGAATTACTGATTTGGCCCATATTCTAGCTGCTCTATTTACTAGTGACTATAGACAAACAAATTTCATCAAATCTGGCTTAACGAAATCAGATCCTGAACATTCTCCACAGCACTTGTGATTAATGTGTTATTCAATGAATGTTGCCTGCTTACCTTTAGTATTTAGAAGATACAAGAAACAGGTTGGATTCAGATATACCCATTCAAATCATCCTTTACCCTCTTCATAATTATATGATATTACAGGTACTGAATGCTGAACTTAAAATTTCAGAATATCCATTAAATAAATGAATGTCCCATCAGCACATTTTTATCAGCTGCTGCTTGTTTTAGGCATTGGAAAAAATTACTGGGAGTTGGGGGATATAGCTTCTAAAAATAGATGACTTAGATTGAAATAATTCTGAGTTTCATTTTGGAGAAAATTGTAAAATATCAGATTTGTCCCAGAGGAGATATAGTACTTCCAGGTTTGAGTTTAAGATATAAATATCCCAGGAACTGTGTTACTCATGGTGTTTCAATTTATTCCCAGTTGTGTCTCTCACTGAAACAAAGAAATGCATGCCTATATCTGTATATAAGCGTAGAAAAAGCTTCCTATGCCTTTTAAAAGGTTGTAGGTTGTTCAATTCTAGATTTGGCCTTTGAGTGAGCTAAGTCACTTTTTCAATAATTATGAAAGTAAATGATGAAATTTACTCTTGCCTGTACAAGAATTTTAACTGAAACTAACCATGTATCTTCCAGACTGTAGAGGAGAAAAATAGAGATGACATCCACCCAAATGTGTGCAAGTGTCATTAAGACAAATGACAAACATTTCTCCATTTTAGCATCTATCAAAATTATAAATCACTATTCCTGGCATTTTATCAATGAAATGCTCTTTGTGTACCACAATATAATATGGAACCATAAAAATTGTAATTCAAAAATTTTGAACCTATGAGTTGTGTTAAAACATATTGTTTTATATATGTTAAAACATATTGTACATTATATACTAAAGTAAAAAAAGGGAGTATAAAAGACTGCCAAAGACAAACTAAATAATGTCAGCTAGAGAAGAAAGTGAGAGAAATTAAATTGAAATACATATATAATTTCTAGACATCCTTTGCAAAAAGAGATAATTCCCTACAAAAAAATTTCATCGCAACTAGGCAATATATTTTTAGTATGAATCTCACAGGCATTTTTTCTCATCTTGGTCATAAATAATATAGAGTTGGTTAAGAAAAATTCATTGGTTTTATGAATAAGTTAATACACAGTGTTGAATATATAGATGTCAGGGAAAACGAGGCATTTCAGAGTTTCAGACATTGCAAATCCCAACCTTAAATATACATTGTCCACTACATCTTTGTGTAACTATGAATTATTTGGTTTTATTTCATAGGTGGAAAATGTTTGTTTCTTTTTTAAGTTCTCTAAAATTATAACATTTCATAAGCAATAATTGTATAGCCTAGGACAAGAAACAGATATTAAACATTTTTTTAAAAGCTCAGCTCAGGAGATGTCAAAACACAATTACTTCATTCTATCCTGCTGTTGATTACACATCAGTTAGCATTGGCCTCAGCCCCACTCTGAACAAGGACTCATCTGAGAACCTATGGATCTGTATAGGACATTTAGTAAGTAGATGATCTTGAAGACAGAGATGAGGATACATGACATAAAATGAAACGTTATGTGTTATTGAGTAATCTTTTTGTACACTGTGAAGATGTGTCTATGCCCAGGTGTCTTCTGATTGGTTTAATAAAAAGCTAAATGGCTAATACCTAGGCAGGTAGAGGTTAGGCAGGACTTGCAGACAAAAAAAAATGAGCATGGGGCAAAGAAGAATAGAGTTGCCAGCCAGATGCAGAGGAATCAGGAGATGAACATGCCATGCTTTAAAAAAGGCATCACCATGTGGTACAGTGTAGATAAGAATGTGGGTTAATTCAAGTTGTAAGAGCTAGTTAGTAGCAAGCATAAGCAATTGACTGAGAACTTGCAATTAATAATAAGTCTCTCTGTGTGGTTATTTGGGAGACAGCTGGTGAGACAAAGCTGAATGGTGGGACAGAGAAAGTCTGTCTATAATTATGATGCTCATTCAGAGGCTGGCCTGCTGGAGCTTCTGGTAACTCTCATACATAGTTAATAGCTACCTACAGGGCAGCAAAGGTGGACCTCGAAGACATTCCAGTAAGAAGAAACAATAGGGCGCACATCATGGTGTTCCTTTTATATGAACTACCATCCACAGAGACAGAAAGATTAGCAGTTGCTTATGAGGGTGGGGTGATTACTAATGGCTTGAAAATCTCTCTTGGTTAATGGTATTGTACTAAAATTAGATATTAGTAATGATTGGACAATTCAAGATAATACTAAGAGCAAAGAAAAATGATTACATGATTTATAAAGGTGAATTTTATGGTATGTAAATTATATTTCAGAAAAAACATTATAAAAATCAGGGCAGCAACATTTTGGCACACAGGTAATGATTTTACATTAGTTTTTAATTAGCCAGTGAAACTATCTACATCTAATGCTACTAATGTTTTAAATAGTTAGAATTTCATATGCATTATTTTTCTTGCTGCCACATTAAACCTATTATTGATAACATCATTCTCAACTTAGAGAAGGTGAATTTAGGAATTAGAAGAGTTGAATGATTTGCCCAGTGCTAAAAAGATCAAGTGAACCACATGCATATTTAGAACCTTACCCAGGTCAAACCTCATGACCATGCCTGATGCCACCTTAAAGATTTCTTCTAATTCACACACAGCTGAAGAGGAATGAGACAGAAATAGTATTTCAGAAAGCATGCTGAGCCACAACTGCCATCTCAAAATACTGTGGATAGAATAAGTTGGAAGTTGGTTGAAATTTATTGTCTAATTTTGATGTTCTGAGCCCCCCAAAAGAAACTGACAGACTGAGTATGGGGTTATTATTAGACAGAGGGTGTTGCATCAGACTATTTGAATGGAATCCATCCAGTGAAATTCAAAAGTAAACAATAGAGAATACATGAGAAGTGCTGAAGTTTTCTAGAAAGAAAAAAAAAAAACTTTACCACTGGATAAATCAAATAAATTATCAAATATCTTTGTATTTCCTTTATTTCTTAGTTAGAGTTTCTATTGCTGTGAAGAGACACCATGACCACAGCAACTCTTATAAAGGAAAACATTTAGTTGGGATGGGTTATGGTTTCAGAAGTTTAGTCCATTATCATCATGATGGGACATGGCAGCATGCAAGCAGACATCACGCTGGAGAAGAAGCTGAGAATTCTACATCTTGATTCAAAAGTAACAGGAAGTGCATTGAGACACTGGGTGTGACTTGAGCATATATGAGAACTCAAAGCCCACCCCCAAAGTGACATACTCACTCCAATAAAGCCACACCTACTCCAACAAAGCCACATCTCTGAATAGTACCGTTCCCTATGAGTTTATGAGGACCAATTACATTCAAACTTCCAGATTTTAGAAAGGCCATTTGACTTATTCCAGCAAAAATAATGTCATCAAAAGCAGCAAATATGATTTCCAAAGAAAGAATGCAAAAAACTAGCACATATTTCCTTGCTCTATCTTGCCATGGTGACCTTGGAAGCTCTGTATTCCAGAGTACATGACTAGATGATGAAATACTACTTCTGACTGACCTAAAACAAAGATATGTCATAAACAGGCTGCGTTCCTGAATAAATCCACCAATATTTTACAGTTGATTTGTTACTGTGGAATAATTAATCTTATCCTAGTTAACTGGAAGTGAAATGTTGTTCTAAGTTAATGCTTTTGAATGTGACATTGATGCAGAAACTGGTACAAAGCGCATTTTGTAATCCAATAGGAAGTTTCAAAGATGGCAATCATTAAATGCAGAGGTAAAACTGCTTCTTAATGTAATATAGAAGGAAATAAGCTTTTGTTTGGATATTTCTGATCGTGTTGGCTATCCTTAGCATAGAATTAATAATAAAAATATTAGGAAAATTAATCAAGTTGTAAACAAGTAGGAAGCATGAAACACAGCTATTCTCCCAACTGCAGAGGCTTGTGTGGTGGGAAAGTATTGCTAGAAGTGAAGAAAACAGCATATTAGCAACACAGTTCCAATTAATTGTATTAGTTGATATGGAACGCGTTATCAATTAAAGATATATATTAGGGTTTTTTGTTGTTGTTGTTGCTGTTGAGGGAGCATAAGAAGGATACAGGCAGATAGGGATGGCAGAGATAGGCTTCTCAACAAGACTTTTAAATTTCTCATGCGAAAAAAATGGCAGAGAGAAAAGATGTTGTAGGAAATGGTAGGACCCAAGGGCCCCAAAAGCCAGAGCCCTCCAACTTAAAGAGACCTATCAATTTGTTGTCAATAAAATGGTTACTTATGTCTCTTTTCTGCACGTTGATCTTTTGTTTTTGGTCAATTATTTGTCTGTCCCACTGCAATAACTAAGTTATCACCTACAATCCCATTACACTGTGATAGAACACCATGACTCAAAATGACTTGCAGATGAGAGAATTTATTTGGGCTCAGAGTTCCAGAGGAGAGTCCATAATGGTGATGGAAGCATGGAAACAGGGAGCTAGAGAAAAAAGCTGAGAGATCCTATCTTCAACCAGGTTCTTTAAACAAGGAGAATAGTGGTGACACAAAGCTATCAACTCATGAAGCCTGCTTCAGGAACACACTTCCTCCAGCTGTGGTCAACCTCCTAAAGTTCCATAACCTTTCCAAACAGCACCACCAACCATGGACCAAGCGTTCAAATATATGAGACTGCGTGTTATTGAAGTAACCAACCATCTTATTAAATAAGAAACACAGAAACAATGTAAAAGAGAAAGCCGAGAGGTCAGAGCTCAGAGCTAAAATCTCACCCTTCCGCCTGCGGTGTCCCAGCTTCCTGAAAGAGACCTATTTCCTGTCTGTTCATCTATTTATAGTATTTTGTTCTGACTTCTCATTGGTTGTAAACCCAAACACGTGACTGCCTCGTCACTGTCTGAATGTACAGCCCCCTAGGTCCTAAAGGTATATGTCTCCAATGCTGGCTGTATCCCTGAACACACAGAGATCTATGGGATTAAAGGCGTGTGCCACCACCGCCACACTCTTGCTATGGCTCTAATAGCTCTGACCCCCGGACAACTTTATTTATTAACATACAATCAAAATCACATTTCAGTACAATTAGATTACCACCACAGCGTGTAACTATTTTTATTGATGGAATTGACACTTTGCAGGGCAAATATTGTTGGCCTTATAAAATATCAAAATTGTTTCCACCACAAAAACGGAAATATGTATACTTTTAACATCCTTTTTTTTTCTTTGCATGTTATAATTCAAACTGAAATAGAATTGCATCACTTTCTCCCTTCCCTCCCTTTATCCCTTCCCAGCTACTTTCTTTCTAACTCATCCCATGCACTCTCTTAATCTCTTGAGAGTTTCTAGTCTATTTTTCTTTAATAAAAATTTTACAAATATATATATATATATATATATATATATATATATATATATACCACCTTCTGAGTTTATTTTTGTTTGTTGGTATGGCTATTGCTTCAGAGCTGACCACTGTGCATTGAACAATCGATAATGGGCTCATCCATTCATTGAAGAAATTAATTTTCCCTCTCACAGTAATCATTATTTGCCTATAGTGCTTTGTATACAAATGAGAGCCTATGAGATTTCCCTTACTTCTTAAAGATTTCTTTATTTTTATTTTGTGTGTTTTGCTTACGTTTGTGTATGTATACTGCATGCATGCCTACTGTCCACAGAGGGCAGAGAGGGTATCAGATCCTACTGAGTTATAGCATTATTGTAAGCTGCCATATGGACACTAAAAACTGAACCCAAACTGTTGAAAGGGCATCAAATGCTTTAAACGACTGAGTCATTCCTGCCTCTCACTTTCTTTTTACTGAATGAAGCTGATATTTGAGAGTTTAATACATGTGAATTATGACTTCTGCTTATTCGCACTCCCTACCATTTGTTTCCCTTCCAGCCCTATCACCATCCCACCTTGTCTAAGTCCACTGCAGGTAACTGTAGCTACTCTGAGATATTTGAATGTCTGTGCCAAGCCTTAAAGGTAGCGTTTTCTAGTCCTTCTCTCCATCTGTTGTCTGTTAAAGTCTTACAGCTCGCCCTTCGGTGAGGTTCCCCAAGCCTTAGAGGAGGTGGTATAAATGTTTTACTTGGTGCTAAGCACTCAACTGTCATTTATTCTATACATCCTGAGCAACCACGATTCTCTGCATTTCCAGTCATTAACTGCAAAGAAAAGATTATCTGATTAAGGATTTGAGGAGTTTGTCCATGAGTATAGACATAAATATTTATATTATAGTTTAATGTTCTGTCAATTCAGGTAAAGAAGTAGAGAAACATCGCCAAAGGCCTATCATTGTTTTCATGAGTGGATTTTGACTGAGTTTGCATTACCAGGCAAGTGGAACAGGCCTCAGATATACTCAGGGAACAAGTATTTACCTCCATACCAGTCATGCCTCTATTGCACCACTGGACATCTCTTGCATAGCAGGCTGGCATTGTAGTTCATAAGATTAGCAACTAGGGAAGGAAGTTGATGCTTTATCTCTCCCAGAAGCCTACTTAGCACCTGCTAACATTGTGAATGCTATCTATCAGGGAAGAAATTCCCAGCTGAGTTTCAGCTTGCTTTCTTTATACCTTGCAACCAAGTTGTGTGGTGCATCCCATGACAGGGTCTAAGCATATATTTCCAGTGGGAAAACCACGAATAAAAGTCTACTTAAGGTAGGATCTTCTCTTCAAGCCTGATGATTTCAAGGTAGCCATTTTATTTTATTTGTTTGTTTGTTTTTCAAGATAGGGTTTCTCTGTGTAGCTTTGCGCCTTTCTTGGAACTCACTTGGTAGTCCAGACTGGCCTCGAATTCACAGAGATCTGCCTGCCTCTGCTTCCCGAGTGCTGGGATTATAGGTGTGCACCACCACCGCCAGGCCACAAGGTAGCCATTGTTAAGGAGATGGAGTGTATGAGATTGACAAAGTAAAAGAAAGCCAAAAAAAAGGAAAAAAGAAAGGGAAAGAAAAAAACAAGGAAGAAAGAAAGAAAGAAAGAAAGAAAGAAAGAGAGAGAGAGAGAGAGAGAGAGAGAGAGAGAGAGAGAAAGAGAGAGAGAGAGAGAGAGAGAGAGAGAGAAAGAAAGAAAGAAAGAAAGAAAGAACGAAAGAAAGAAAGAAAGAGAGAGAAAGAGAGAAAGAAGGAAAGACAAAAATAAAGTGGATCCCAAACACTGTATAAAATAGTTATGATTATGGTTATTAATAAAAACAGATTGGGAGGAAATAGAAATATAAAATTTGAAGAGAGTTGTATCTATAAAACTTATTTTATTTAGGAGTTAAAATAAATCTTATACATTTGATCTTTCTCAAGCTGAAATCATGTTTAGGACTTCTCCCTAGAAAAGCATGTTCATTAACTTCCATTTTTATATACAATCAAGAAAAAAAAGGCTATGGGTGAAAGAACTTTCAAGAAAGTGAATTTAGGAACTTAAGAAAACTATAATTCGAGAGTTCCTGGCACAGAGCAGAATTACAAAACAAGCTCCAGTTTCCTATATTGTAGCCTTCACAAGGTTTGCTATGTACTTTCTGTTATCTTATTTCCTAAATTAGAGTTTTACAGTAGATTTGTCCTTGTTTTATATTCTGCATGCTGGTGTATACTCTGAATGAGTTTGAAAGATCACACCACTTTGTTTTCACTGCAGAACACAAAGGGCATTTGGTTCAGATGGTGAAGGCCATGTGGATAAGCTTTCCTGGTTTGAGAGCATGGATACTGCCAGGAGAGTTGAAGTGGTGCTGCATTGTGTTGTATGACACCAATAAATAGGATGCTGGCTGCAGTACATAGAGACCCTATTCAGTTTTGCATTTCACATTAAGCCTCTTATTAGCAAGAACAGCAAGAGAGTTGAGTCTGTACTCTGCCCATTTATCATAACAGATACTTTCCAATTCCTATATGTTTATACATGTTGTGCCTTATTATTTCTTCATAAAGGTAGTATATAGGTACATGTAACCATTTAAAATGGAACATACATAAAGGTGTACACATTTCTTATATATCCTCAGATTTATATAAACTATATAAGTTATCTTCATTTGTTCAGTTTTCTTCTTCTCCATCTTTCAATATGAAACCTCCCCTTCCATGGTCACATTTGGAGCATGTCTAGTGTCTTCCATTAACTCATGTGCTGAGGACTTAGTTCCCAAGATAGTAGTAATTCAGAGATGTGGCCTTTAGAAGGTAATTGGATTGAACAGATCTAACCTAATCAATATTAAATCATTGATGAATTTATAAATTAATGGGGTGTTAGAGGTGACAGAGACTTAGAATATAGAACCCAATAAGAGGAAGTAGATTCTTGGAGATATACCTTATAGTTGTAGTTTTGTTCATTAGCTGAGCACAATATCTAAACTTTATATTTTATGTAATGTTAGCAAGGAAGTTGGAAGTAAACTTAGGTGTGCAGGTAATACTGTTACCCTGCCTTGTAGATAAACTTTGATATAATTATGTTGAAATATGAGAAAAAAACAGATTTGTAAAAATAGGGTGAAGGCTGGTTTATTTCAGTCTCCATGAGTTTATTCTATTACACTGCCCCTCCCTTCTGAGAGATATTTGTGTGAATAGAAGGCATATTCTTCTTAACATTTAATTTATTTGGACTTAGAGTTTGTGTAACTGTCATTCAAAGTTATACTCCTAGCTGGTAGTCAGAATATTTCTCATGTGTATGACTCTGGTAACCTTCCACTACCTCTACACTCGCCTACCTACAAAGATCAATCAATGCATAGGAAGTGTTGTTGGACAGCATAATTTTCACTCTGGTCAATTACCTGAACCTTAAAGATATTTTTTGTTGTATATTCTGTAATTCATTTTTGTGGTAGTAAGTTGGGTTTACTGTAATGGACAAATTAAGAAAAGCCACTCCCTCCAATGAGCTTAAATTACAATCAGACATAGAAAAATAATTTAAGTGTTCTGGAAATGAAGACCAGCCACAGGAATTGCAAGGAGAAGGATCCTGGAAATATTGAGTTCAAATGCCCAGGTAGAGTGTGGTGGAGCTCTGGGGTAAAGCTGTATGCATGCCAGAGTGACAGGTTAAAATCACAGAAATTGTGAGGCTCTTGTGGGGCCTCTGTGGTGTTTTGAACACAGGACTAAAACGTTTGAATATAGGTACCAAAACAAACAGTTGGGCATTGGTGAAGAAAGTAGATCAGAGGAGAATCATATGCATTATAAAAACTAATTGATAAGTTACTGTAATCGACAATGTGAGTGATCAAGATTGCTGTATCAAGGAAGAGTTGGACCCTGGCTATATTTTTAAGAAATTTGTGAGAGTTTTGCAGGTGTATTTAATGAATATTAGAAGGAAAAGAAAGGAATCTGACTTCCAAGATAAAAGCTAGCTTAGAACAGATTTGCTATTTATGAGATGCAACAGGTAGACAGAGGCATGATTCTACAGGCAGTCTGTAGCAATTAAAACATAAATTTTAGAAATACTGACATTGAGATGTCTGGAATATAGGGAAACTGCTTCAGGAATTTTAAGATGAAAGACTCAAGGTGATGAGTACAGATAGATGAAGGAACATAACAATATCAATATCAGAGTTTGATGTGTGTGTGTGTGTGTGTGTGTGAGAGAGAGAGAGAGAGAGAGAGAGAGAGAGAGAGAGAGAGAGAGAGAGAGAGAGAGAGAGAGAGAGAGAGATGGACTATCTAGTTTGAAGAGAGAAATCCTACACAAAGGAGGCAAGTGTTTAAAAAAAGGAATCATCAAAATTGTCAATTGTCAGCAATACATGGTAAAATCCAGACTGGGGTTTAATCATTGATTTTTACAAAGTGAAATTTGTGAATGATCAGGGTTAACAAATAAATAAAGATTACTTTTACTTAGTGAGCTTAGAAGAGAAAAAAAAGAAGATATGCAAGTATGAACAGAAGTTTTCAGCTGTTAGAAAAAAAAGTTCCTACAGAACAATACAGTCCACAGATGTATGTATTAATTGCTCAGAAACATCACCAATACTGACTGTTATCACGTATTTAAATTATATCGTCCAAAGTTTAGATAAATTACAGATTTGAGAATATTTACACATTAATACTTCAGCTTCTTTTGTACTTATAATTTGGAATTTATGTACACTTTCCCCTCACTGCCCTGCCTCACTACCCCTTCTTCTAATAAATTTCATTTGATCCTTTAATAAAAGGACAATAAAGGTCTTCTTTTGGACTAACTTGGAAACACTACCTGGTTTTATTTTTCTCAATATTTGGTGTTCTGTGATAATGTATTTCCCCCTACACTTTCTCCTTTCTCTTTAAGCATTAACATTTCCCCACTTCCTTGGATATTCCTTCCTGAATATATGTAAACAATTGAATATTTTCTGAAGCCTTTCTAAATGCTGTCATTTTAACATTTTCCAGGGACAAAGTCAGAGTGGTCTGTTGCCGTCCTTACAATGAAAGGGAAGATAAATACTGCTCATTCCATTGTGTCAGGAATTTTAATAACTTAAATCCAGTGGCTTAGTTTCTGTTTTGTATTCTTAAAAAAAAAAAAAAAAAAAAAAAAAAGCATTCCGCATTTCCTCTTCTCCTTTTCTATGCCTCTTCATGAATGCTTCCTGTACTGGGATTTCAACATCATGAGTGTCAAGAGCTCCTTGGATTAGAGGGGGTTTCCCTCAAGGAAAACAAGAGATTCCCATAGCTTCAAGGCAGTAGCCTGGGAAGAGTTCCTGGGCTGACCTGACTGTCCCTGGACATCAGAATGCTCACCAGTGCTCAAGTGACAAAGTCCCCTGGGAGATGCAAAGAATCCTTCATTGAGTAAGAAACCCAGCACTTGCTGCATATTTGACCTGATTAAACTGTCTGTGGTTTTCTGTGGCCTTTGTTTGTGCTGTGTTTTTTTCTGTAAGCTCCCGACACTCCACTGTTTCTAGGAACTTGTAATACCAGTCTTGCACTGAGAATTTGAAAAGAAACAGGACAAAAGAATGTGTAGACACAGAGCAAACAGCAGATACAGGAAAGAAAGGGCCTTGGAAGCCAAAAATTTTATTCCTAAATCACGTCTTTTTTTTTTTTTTTCAAATGAATGATTGTCCTAAGTGGCTTAGAACATAAAGAATGTTCCTACAGGGGATGCTCTGTTGGAAATGAAATACTTGGGCACAGTAATCACTCTAAAAGGCAAACGCACTGCAGTAAGGGACTGATACAAAATGTTAAATAAAACAGAACAGTTGAACAAAAATGAACAATACAAAACTCTTAAAATTTAATGATTATTTGATTATTAGTTTGTTGGAAAATGACTCTCATTTATTTTCAATTTGTCAACCATTATGCATTTAGTGACAAAAAGATTTCTGTAATGCTATAATTTGGAGTATGGTAACCTCAACTCTGATCTCCACTTAACATTCAATACAAGAAATAATAAAACTGAATAGTTTGTGGAGATAGTTTCTTTTTTCTTTAAGTTGACAATGATATTAATAATAGACTTTACCTGCTTAACTGTCATACAAACACATGCTAAATATCTATCTAATAAGTTTTCAGCTACTACCTAGGAACAAGCAACTTTGCTTCATATGCAAATTTGATAATATCAAAGTCATCTATCTGCTTATCCTTGATCCTTCAATCTACATGGAAACTAAATCTTTAGTTTTAAGTTTGGATGTCTGGAAAATAATTGATTAACCCTATGTTGGTAGTATGTTTGGCTCTTTTAAGAAGCAAATATATGATTTTTTTTTTGAGAAATCAGTGTATAATTCAGCTTCCAAGATTCATACAGTTATGAATAAACAGTGTAATCAGGTACTTAACAATCACTACCAAAAACAGAGAAAAGAAGACAGTAATATGTAAGGATGCAGAGATTAGAATGATCATATAATATATAATATTGAACAATAAAGTGTGAAATAGAAGAACAAATCTTAAAATAAAATTATAAAATTAAAAATAAAAATGCAATAATTAAAAGTAATGTCCTTTTAAATTCAAAACTATATAAATATAGCACATAGAATTAAAAATATTGGCAAGGAATTATAAATTCTTTAAATAACTTATTCTGTAAGCTGGATAATAATGAAGAGAGAATTTTGAATTGGAAAATATGTAGAGAGAAGTTGCCAGAAAGATAAACAGAGGCCTGATTACAAACACATGAAGAAAACCAAAGCATATTTAAAGTAGTATGCATGTAATATATATCTATCTGGAGCTCAGGAAGGGAATAAAAAGAGCAATATAGAAGTGGCATTTTGTTATAGTTGGAAATTGGCTAAAATTTTCTAGAAGCCTCTAGTCCATAGCAATGGCCAGCACAGCACATTGGAAGACATGAAAATTTAATTAAGTAACTGTGTCCTTTGGCATATGCAATAAATCTTTAGGATGAGATAAATTAGAAGACTAGCATTCAAAGTAACATAATGTCAAAAAGAAAACATTAAAGAAATTTAAGTTGAAAAATATTGCAAAAATAGAAATCAAACACAAATTTATTATTTTTATGATATCTAGAGAAAGCAACTTCAATGTAGGATTAATCACTAAATGATACTAAATAAGCAGAAATAAATAAAAACATTTTAAAAACCTGGAGAGTTTACTACCATAGTACTTACATGACATATTAAAATCATCAAGAAGAAAGATTACAGAAGAAATGCCTGAGAGGCATAAGGGGATGAACAACAGATACATTTATAAATAGGTTATAAACTATTTTATGTATACAAGTAAATAAATACAGAATGAGTTTTTTAAAAGATATAATTACATTTCTGTGAACTAATAATATATGAATGCAAATTAGAATGTTTGTAGTTATTTATGCCAAGGGTTCTTGAATTATTCAGAAAAGGAATTCATGTATGGGATATATTAATTTCAGAAATACAAAAATATTTTAAAAGTATCTTTAAAACTCTGTTCTAAAACCAGATGCCTGCTCTTTTCTGAGGGGAAATGGAGAGGAAGTGGATCTGGGGGAGATGGGAGGTTGAGGGGAACTGGGAGAAGAGAGGGGGGAGAAACTGTGGTTGGGATGTATCGCAAGAGAGAAGAATCTATTTTCAATAAAAAATAATAATAAAATAAAACAGTGGATAAAGAGGTATCGTGGAAAATACAGCACACAATGTAAAGTCCTTATCAAGGTAAGACATGTGTAACAAAAGGACAAGTTGACAATGTATAAGATGAATTAAGTCCTATTAACACAAAAATAAAATAATACAAATAGAATGCCACATATCTATAAAAAAATCCTATTTGACTAAATTTCTGATTCTATTGTTTGTTATAATGTGAAATAGCAAATTATCCCCAATATCATGACACAGTCTACAAAAGAAAAATCTGGGAACTAGCTAGAGAAAACACTAGGCAACATTTAATAAAACAAAAAAAATGGAAATTAGATAACAAAATCAAGGGAAAATTTTGTATCCCCCAATAAAACTGAGTTATTACAGATGAAGCCCATACAATAATATAGGGAGAATAAATGAAAGCATCATTATAGTAGGAAATGTATGTCTTTTTTCATCCGTGTTAATGAAATAATGAGAGACTAATAATATGGTTCAGTCAGTAAAGTTCTTGTGTACAAGATCTAGGACTTGAGTTTAATCCTAGGGACTCACATAAAAAGACAGGGGCAACATCAGTCACTTGTAACCCCCTAGTTCTGCCTATGTGGCCCTTTGTGAAGGGGAACCCCAAGTCCTGCTTAATAGGACTCCATAGTCAGTACCCATTCTCTACCTGCTAGCTAGCCTAACACCCACCCTATCCATCACATAAATCTGGTACTTAGGATCTGAACCCAGAGCTCCAGCCAGAACTTCAGACCTAGAACTAGTTAGATTCTGAACTCTAAAGCCTAGAGTGACTCCAAGACTATCAACCAAACACATTGCAAAAGAAATCAAAGAAATAGCTAGATGGTGGTGGCCCATGCCTTTAATCTCAGTACTCTGTGAGCAGAGACAGATAGATCTCTGTGAGTTTGAGGCCAGCATGGTCTACAATGTGAATTTCAGGACAGTCAAAACTGTTACACAAAGAAATCCTGTCTCAAAAAACCAAAAGCAACAACAACAACAAAAACAAACAAACAAACAAACAAAACAAAAGAAAGAAATGAATTAGTACCTTTTACACAGTAGCCTCAAAAAACTCAAAGTAAAAAAATAAAAGTAACCATTGGGCTAACTCTAACCTAGCAAGTCAAAGATTTGTATGTATACTAAAACCATTATGACCTTGAAAAGGGAAATCAAAGAGAACCCCAGAATACAATAAGATCTCCCATAGTCAATGATGGGTAGGATTAGTATTATGAAATGTGAAAATAGTTATCCTGCCAAAAGTAATCTACATATTTAACCAAAATTTCAACACAATTCTTTGCAGAAATTGAAAAATACAATGCAGTTGGAGTTTTCTCTAGTCCCACTTATGCCTGAAGCTGCTCAGATCCAAGTATACACATAGAGACTTATATTACTTGTAAACTGTATGGCCATCTCAGACCCAAGTAAACACACAGAGACTTATATTACTTATAAACTGTATGGCTGTGGCAGGCTTCTTGCTGTCTAGTTCTTATATCTTAAATTAACCCATTTCTATTCATCTATAAGTTGCCACGTGGCTCGTGGCTTACCAGTATCTTACATCTTGCTTCTCATGGCGAAGGCTGGCAGCATCTCCTGACTCAGCCTCCTACTTCCCAGAATTCTCCTCTCTTGTTCAACCTATACTATACTTCCTGCCTGGCTACTGGCCAATCAGCATTTTATTTATCCATCAATCAGAGCAACACATGCACAGCATAAAGAAAGACATCCCCAGCACTTACCCTTTTCTTTTCTTTTCAAAAAGGAAGGTTTTAACTTTAACATAGTAAAATTACAGATAACAAAACAATTATCAAGCAAGAAGTACAGTTACAACATCTAGTCTGTTTATAATATCTAGTCTATTTGTATTTGGCAAAATTAAATAAGATATTCTATCTATCCTATGTTTGTAAATCTAAAGTTTCATATCTAACTTATCTTTTATCGTGACTAAGGAATTTGTAACTATCTAGCCTTCATCAAAGACTTCTGAAGGATATAATATTACCTGAGAAATGGAAGAAGGTCACAAGCAACTTTTGGGAGTCTTGTGAGAGTAGACAGAGACAGCTGGCAGCCTGGACAGTCATCCAAAGTTCCTCTGTAAAGTTGGGGCATCTGTCTTCAGAACACAGGCCTAGAGTCTCTCAGTCACTTCTCTCTGTGTCCTGTAGAATGTCGAGCAATTTCCTCTGTTAAGCAGGAACCTGAAGGACTATTGTGCCAAGCAAAGTTTGTTGGTCACCTTTCTATGAGTCCTACAGGTCCAGTCGATCAAGCAGTCCAGGCAAGAACAGTTTCTTGCCCAAATGGCTATTTTTGTCAAGAAGATAAACTCTATACATTTAGAGTGTCTGTTTTAGAATCTTCTTTCTCAGGTTTTAGGTGGAAACTCGTGCTATTGGGTGCCATTTGTAGTTGAAGATTTCCTATGTCCCAGCAGGCCAGTGGTTAGAACAAATCTCTCCTACTCACATCCTCCAAGTAAACACACAGAGGTTTATATTAATTAAAACTGTTTAGCCCTTAGCTCAGGCCTACCACTAGCTAGCTCTTACATTTAAACTCAGCCCAGTTTTGTTAATCTATGTGTTGTCACATGTTCTATGGCTTTACTGGTCTATTGGTGTGTTGCTTCTCTTTGAGTGGCGGCTGGTGACTCTTGACTCAGCCTTCCACTTCTCAGAATTCCCCTCTCTTGTATCCTGCTGATACTATACTTCCTGCCTGGCTACTGGCCAATCAGCATTTTATTTATCAATCAATCAGAGCAACACACTCACAGCAAACAGAAAGATATCCCCAGCAATACAATGTTAAGCTTCATATAGAAAAGCAAACAGGGTAGCTGAAACAATTCTGAATAATAATAAAAAAAAAACTGCTGATAATGTCACCATCACAGAATTCAAGTTGTATTACAGATCTATAGTTGTAAAAACAACATGGTATTCGCATAAAACAGAAATGTTAATCATGAAATACATATAACAAATTCTACTCTCCTTACTAATAAGATAACCAGTATCAAATATCACAATGTTTCACCATGCTATTTACAACCACTAGACTGATAGAATTTATGATAGGTAATACAAACAGGGGGTGTAAATTAGTACAATTGTTTTCTGAAAAATGAATTTTATTTTTTTAATGTTTTACACATGAACTGTCTGTCTGCAGCCCAGTGATTCACCCTCTAGATGCACATTACAGACAACTTCTACACATGTGTAGCACAAGATCAGGACAAGAATGCTCACGGCCATGTCATTCTTTTATTGTTAATTAATTAATTACATTTTTCTCTTTTGAAACAAATGCTGTGTAGCTCTCAAGCTCATGATCTTCTGTCTTTATCCTTCTATCCTTCTATCTATTCCCTTTTGTTGGGATTATGGAAACGGTGCACGCACCATTCCTGGTTTAGTTCTGTTACCCTGAGAACAATGATTTAAAGTGTTGCAAAATCTGATAAAGGAAGGTAAGAAGGTGTGTGTCAGCATCGGGAGGGGGGGAGTGCAGAATAAACACAGATAAAATGCTATTTCACTATGAAATTAAACAAAATCCAAAAGCAAGCTCAGTATGAGTTTATCACCTGAAAACATTAAGTAGAATTAAAGAGAAAAATTATCACTGTCTTCTGATTTGGGGCATAGAAGACACATAAGCACATATGGAACTAATGGGAAGGAGGTTTGGGGGGAAGCCATTGCTTCAGCTTTGAGTGTGGTATCTCAGAGATTCTGGAATGGGGCACCAGGCTCAGAAGTGTTGCTATCAGTGAATATTAGGAGACACTGGTAGGTCATGAAAGCTCCTGGTGTGGAAGAGCTTCCCCAGTGAGAGAATTTAAATGGAGAAGAGGTTCAAAGAGAATTGAGCTAAGCACAGGTAACCAGACAGTTCAAAAAGTTGTCTCATTCTTCCACCCTACAGAGAGTTTGATGTACAAGATGCACAGTAAAACTGAACCTCTAGGCAGATGTTTTCTGGAAAACATCTTAAGAGAGGCTAAATAATAAGGAAGAATTACTCTTTTGTCACTTATTGTTTTACTTTTCAATATACATGCATCATATGCTTATTTATGTCTAAAATAGTTCCTTATGCCTTCATTACATAAATGAGATTTTCAATGGTTATGATGACACATCAGAAATTGCAAACATATCCAACTCTGGAAGAATGCAATCATAGAAAAGAAAATTGTACCTTATTATACATTAGCATAATCATTTGTGACTAAAAATAATACTACAAAAATATAAATTGTATATGTGGAAAGTATTTTTGAAGTATTGAGCATATTGCTGAATATCACAGGGAGTGACTAATGGCCAGCCTATGAGTTCCAATAAAGTCACATGACAGGAAGAGTGCCTGTTGTGCATCCGATATTACTCCAGAGGAACTCAGCAAAAGCAACTGCTCTCAAAGATAATTTCTAAAGTGCTGCCTTTGAAAGTAGTAATGTTCTGCTCCAGTTAGCTTAAATTTACATGTTTAGAATATATAGATTTTACAAAGACAAATAGTTCATTTAAGAGAAAACTATAGTAGCAGAAAGTTGATCTTTTTATATGACAATGAACATGAGATTCCTTACTGGAAAACATACATTCATTCATGACTCTCTTCTTGTTGGTTTGTTAATAGTGTGAGATAGAATGGTGGGGTATAATGATGGAGATTTGGAATTATAGCCAAATAACAAGAAATACTGGAGAGAATAAAATCCTGACAGAAAGTGGATGGGTTGAAGCTAGAGTTTGCACCTCTCTTAAGAAAAAATAAATAAATATGATGTATTTTAGAAAAGTCCTTGATTGAAGCTTTCAGAATTATAAAGGGCATTTTTGGTCACCTTGTTCTATAATACATTGAGGACAAGGAGATACTTGATAAAAAATAAGGGGCAGTAAATTCAGCACAAATTGAGGTAAGTAATGCCTTATGCATGTGTATAGTCAATCTGTGAAATTCATTGACCGAGGAGGTCACTGAGTCAAATACCACAGTTGAATTTGAAAAACAGCTGGGCAATTTTATGACCACTAATAGCTTGGGGAGCTTTGCTCAGCAAGCAGAGCTAATAAGAGTAATCAAATATCTTGTTTCAGGATGGAAGTTACCAACAGGGGCTTGTCTAAATCTGTGTCTTACCTTTGTCCTCTGGCATTTCTCATAAACACCCACCTCATGCAGGTGTTGTGACAGACACCAGCATGGGTATCCAGCACTTTCTTGCTAAGGTTCATAGATACCCATGTGCCCTTTCACCTTCCTCTGAAGGATGAGACCCTGTGACAGAGGAGCAAAGGGAAACAAATTGGTGCTTAGCATGCTTCATAATGAGAAGATGAATGCCATGAGTGGAGTGGTTGTCTTTAAATATTGTACTCATAATTATGAAACCAAACAGCTTCTAGTCATTGCATTTTGAGATGAGTGGGGTTTGACCGCAATATTCTTTATAGTGCTATGTAAAGTGGCCCTAGTAAAATTGCCATGCCCTTAATATTTCTTTATAAATGTGTCATATTTTTAAGAAAGTGTCATTTACATTTAAACTACACTTGCTTGGATTATGTGACATTTGATCTCTAATCAGAGTATATAATATCTGTGGATTTGAAGTTAACATCGCACACAACACACACACACACACACACACACACACACACACACACACACACACACACAAATTTGGCAGAAAGCCAAAAGCCAAATTTCAAACCACCTGTAATTTGAAAATCCAAGATATGTACTATTTATGTTTATATTATACATACATATATGTCATATATAATCTTCTGTATTTTGCTCTTTATTAGTAGATTATGAAAAATGTTTTTAAAACTAGGTATTTTTGAAGTCCTTATTTTATGCACTGCATATACACCGTATTTCACCACTTCCTGAGTTTACATTCAGGTTTCTTGCAAATTTTTACTCCTATTACTCTGAAGGACATGTAAATGGACGGTTGGTTCAAAGTGAATGCACTTTCACTCACATTGTCAATTATTTTATAGACGAATTGCATCATTTTATCACTATCAGTTTACGAGAATATAACTTTCTCCTAAAATAAACAACTAATATGCATACGTTCATGTGAATATATATATATATATATATATATATATATATATATATATATATAATTTTACTAGTATGATAAGTAGCAAATGGGGGAAACTTCGGTAATCAGTCTTTGGCATCTTTGATTATTTGCAGTTTGAATATTTTTCCATAATTTTTTGACATTTACATTTTTTGACATTTTTGGTAGTTATTTTGTAGCTTGAATTGTGATCAATGTACAATTTAACAAAATGACGGAAGTCTTGCTTATCAATTACAAGGATGTCAATAGACTAAATTCCCCAATTATAACAACAGAATGGCTGGCTGAATGATGACAAAAATGGGACTCAACATCACGCTGCCTACAAAGTCCTACACCTAAGACCCAGAGGATGTTCCAAGATGAGATGAATGTAAGGGTCAGAGGACCTGGACCTCCTGTAGATAATGCCTTCTATATATGACGGGAAACCACACTCATAAAGCCTCAACAATATGGTCCCATATCGAGATAGGTTTTCATTTATTTTATTTTATAGAATTTACTGTTTTGTAATTTTATGTATTATATTAGTTTTGATAAGTGATACTGCATTACTTACAGTTTCCCATTATTATAAATGAACATTTTCCATACTATTTTCTAATTGGTTCCTGATGGTATATGGAGAATCTCTTGTTATAATACACCTCTAAGTAACCCTTGGAAGCTATTAAAATCAGAATAATCTTATGATATTTCTTATGAATTTTCTTGATAGGCTATACTATCATTTATACAGATACAACAGTAGGTATCAAATTTTATTTATGTTACTTTTGGGAGCAGTTTAGACTCACAACAAAATAGGTGAGTGGAAGTTGTAAAATTCCCTTAAATATTATGCATCCAAACTGTTTCCATTATTATAAACTTTCTAACCCAGAATTTTGTTACAACTGATGAACCTGCATTAACACAAACATATCACTTATTGCCCAAAGTCTACCATTAACGTTAGAGATTACTCCTGGTATTGTTCTATGTTCATTGTATCTACAAGTTTTGAAAAATGTATAATCATGTTAATCTGACACTACATTATCGTGCAGAATCATTTCACTCATACAAAATTCCTACTTGACCTGTTCAACCACCCTCTTATACCCAATCACTTGACAATCAGTTTTTAATTTTTATTTTTAAATTAAAAATATTATCTGTATGTGTTTATGTACAGTACGATAATTCAATAGGCATATGCAACACGGAATATCAAATTGGAGTAATTAGCATTTTATATCAAATATATTTCATTTCTATGTGTTGGGAAACTACAGGTTATCCTAATTTTGAAATATATCATAAACCAAGTTACTTGTGTTATCTGACATCAGAAGTAATTTTTATCTAACTTCATTTTGGTACCTGTTTTGTAATGTCTTTCTTTCCTTCCTCCATCCTACCCTCACCCTGCATTTCTCAGTCCTAGTGACCAGTATTCCATTTGCTTATATTACATTGGTGTGAAGATTCCACGCGTAAGCAAAAAGAACACACACTGTATTTCTGTCCCTGGCTTATCTTGTTTAGCAAAATGTTTTCCAATTCTATCCGTTACTAAAAATAAAAGCATCTCATTTTTTTAAAGGCTGAATAATATTCTATTGTGTGTTTATATCAAAATCTTATTTGTTCAGTCTTCTGATGGTAGACACCTTGGTTGATCAAAATTGGAAACTGTGACTAATGCTGGAATGAGCAAGGGAGGAGAGCGTTACTTTGGTCTTTGTTTTCTTTGCCAGAAACGCACCTGCTTGATCACATAGCAGTTTTCAGTTCTAAGAAATCTGTGTTATCCATAGTGGCCGTAGTAATTCACATTTCTTCTAGAAGTGCATGAGAGCTCCTTCCTCATTTTCTTCTTTTCTCATATATATGTTAAACACTCGCACTCTCCCATCACGACTGCTCTTGCTCTATTACAAATTTGATGTTTATTTTTATTTATCTCAAAATTTTTAATTAACCTGAAATATATTCCTTGTCCTATGTATAATGTAGAAGTATGATGTTTATTCTCCCAAAATTTAAGGAACTTCCAGCTATCTTCCTTGTATTGATCTCTACTTTTAATGGCATTGCCATATGCTCGCACATGCTGTATGACTGCTATTTCCCAGCCAGCTAATTATACTCTATGACCCAGTAATATATATTAGTTACTACATAAAGTTTTATATATATGTAAATAAATACATATTTTAAAACCTTATTTTATGTTTATAATTTTTCATTAAAAATTTTAATTTCTTTTATTCTTCTACATCTCTTGGCACTTATTTAATTTGCCAGTTTTAACAATTGCTAAAAGAAATATCCAACTCATAAAAAAGTATATGGGGAAAGGATTTTCATTCAACAACTGCAGATCCTTACTTCAGGAGCTCAGCCCCCTAACTCTATTAGAGGACCTTCAGAAGATTGAAATTTCGACCTTTTCTTCTCAAAGTGTTGACATATTCCTAAAAACAAACAGACAAACCAAAACTTGGTGAACAAGTGCTTACACTAATGAATGGCTATTCTATTTTTAAAATATCTAATCTCATTGTAATTTTTGAGTCAAACTAACTTTCTGGAATCAAATTAAACCAAAATGTAAATAAATGCTAGAAATTTTTAACATCAAATGTACTTTACATTTGATTTATTACTTTTAATTGAATATTTCTTTGTTTGATTAATGAGAGATTCAGTCTTTGATGTGGACTTTTAGCTCTATCCAATTCCAGCAAAGGGTAAGTATGGCTGTAATCTGATACCAACCTGTCTTTTGGTGAACTCCTTCTTTAGGAAAGAACTCATTGGTGTGAGTTTCCAGGGTTAGATGGCAAGTGTTTTTCCTAGGAAGTATTTCTCCAAAAGAAATTGAATCAGGCTTCATAAGAGGAAAGAGCGTGGAAGCTTGCCCACCTCTCCCTCACCACTCTTCCTCTGTATCACACATACATGAATTCATACTGTGACTCTGCAGCACACACACACACACACACACACACACACACACACACACACACACACACACAAATTCACACTATGATCCTCTGTAGCACATATACTTGAATTCACACTGAGATCTTCTCACTGATATTTGATTTGATAAGATCATTCTGTGGAATGGTGTGTACTTCAGGAAATTATTAATTTATATATTTGGAATTTAGAATCAAAGTGTTGGAAGCAAACAGGTTTTCCCTTCTGTATCTCATGCTGTACATTTCAAATATGCAATGTTATTTGCATGTTTTCCTCATTAAGTACATTTGGGTTAGTCATAGTGAAAATAATTAACCATTTCTAACAATAATCTTTGGATTTTCTAGAACAAGAAAAATTTAACTTGTGTCTGCCTCTTTAGAGAGTTTTCAGGCAAACATTGTGAAAGGATAAGCTTGTATGAAAAAACATTTGTCTAACATTTAATACCTAAAATTTGTCAACCTTAAGGATATAATTTTTAGTTACTTGGAAATTTAGAAAAAAAAAGAATGTTTGAAATTCTAGACTACATATTTCATTGGACTTTTTGTGAAGCAAGGTTGCTTTAGTTAGGTGTCCTTACTCATTTTTGAGTATAGACTTTGAGGAAAGAAATCTCAGTACCACCAGAAACATTTTGTCAATAACCAAAATTTTCAAGAAATGTTGTTAAACAATAGGACAATGTAAGGCTAAGAAATGCGTAATTGGGATACATGGACTCAGGAATGAAAAAAAAACTTGACACACAGTTAGAATAAGGTGACTCACAATGACCTTGTTTCAATTATTTTGACCTTGATATTCCTCAGTTCATCTCTGATTCCCACAGTATAATTATAGTTAGCAAGCAACACTGAAGGGGGAGTACTTAGGCTATGTCAATAATAAACATTAAGAATACTCACAGTTGCAAGAATTTGGAGATGACTATGGAAATAATTCTTGGGATGAGTAGGTCTATTTTATTTATTAGCATACAATGCCATCAAACTGTGCATCTTATTTACATTTTCATTTCAAAGTGATGCCAGGATTATTGTTTTTGAAGACAAATCAACCACGTTTGACTTTCTAGTAAATTTCTATTTCAATATTGTTTGGCAATTTCTTTATTTTAATAACAGCAAAATCACCACCTCTATGACCATCAGGAGATATAAATCCTTCACTCTGCACTCATGACAAAACCACACTACTTAAGTGATTGCCTGTTACAGGTGACGACCTGTTTTGAGCGCTCATCATGTTAATTCATTGAGCCACCATAAAATTCTTATTAAGTCAAAATATTTACGGATAGTAGAGAGTTTACATATAACTTTTTTTAACTGGATACTAACATAAATGCAGTAATGGAGCATTTTAAAAATTAAACTCTACTGATCTTTGAAATTCTTGAAAAGGTTATAGGAAGGAGCAGGTACTTTGATTCTGTCTCTTAGTAACAAATAGGATGTTTTAAAATCTGTATTGAGGAAATAATTGAAGGTTGAGCAATTTTACTCAGTGTGATTTTTAAAAAATTAAATGCCTATATGCACTTTCTGATAAATAATTACTTTTCTCCCATATCGTTAGCAGATGTGGTTCTGAAGGAAACAAATAGTTCCCTCCAGTGTGTGTGGAAGAAAGGAAAGTGAGATATGAAATGGGGAACAGAAAGAAATACATGGTCAACAGTTTTGGCTGTGAGTGCAGTAGAGGCGGGAATGGTATCAGAGGAACCACCAAGGTATAGTAAACATCCAATCACTGTGATGAAGGGACCTAGTGAAATCAGGGAAGCTCAAAGGGAGTGTGTGTGTAGAAAAGCAGAGTCAGTGTCAACTGGCTTGAACCATAAATTAATTATAGATTTTAGAGTAATGGATGTAAGAAAAAGAGAACAACTCTGAGTGCTGGACGGCAATGGTGAAAAGCCAGAATCCACGCATAAGCAGAGATTCTGGCTAATGCTCAGCCTTAATAAGAGCAAAGCACTGGGCTGAAATGCAGGCAGATTATCTTCATCTGTGACCCAGTGCCAAACATCTGTATAAGGAAGGGACAGAGCTATTCTGTTCCAGAGCATGTTCTCATTACCAGCTATAGCAGGCAGAAGATGACACAGAAAGGTGTAAAATTAATCAAGACAGTCAGTCAGAGTGGGTATGTCTCCCTGTGAGGGTTCCGGAAAGACTAACAACAGAGTCCAGGCAGAACTGTAGTCACTGAGGATACTCTCGGTACAATAGACTAAGGGGCATCGTTATTTGCTCTCTTAGAAACATTTTCTTTACCACATGTGAAACGTTTACATCACACTAAAAATACCTACTCAAAGGTATCTTGTCATTTGGTCTCAGAAATGATGCATAAATGCCTAGGCCACATTGGTTATCTGTCTGATGCACCTTCCCTTCACACCAGCCTCACTAAAACAGAAGGGACCGTGGTTAGGTTTACTTCTGTAGATCAGAAGAACATTTTTTATGGAAGACAGATACCATGTTGACGACAGAAGTCATAAGCACAAAACCCACAACTTAAAGTGGCTGAAAAGTTGGATAAGGCCAGCCAGAAAAAGTTATCAGCCAGAACACCATTGACAGAAATAAATAGAAAAAAAATAATAAAGTTTTTACTGTACTTCCTCTGTCAAAGTTACATTCATTACCTATAGAATGTTTAGGATGAATTGTTTCCTATTTTGAATTTCTACAATCAAATATTTTCTTATTTTGTTTTGTGTGTTTTGATCAGTTACATTTTCTTTTCATTTGTCTTATTTATTTTAGCGTAGTCTTTTCAAAAAGTATTTACCCAAACCCACATCCACCCACCCTCCACCTCCCAAAACACACAGAAATATATTTATATATCACATACTAAATTATATATTTAAATTTTTAATTATATATTTAAATCATAAAAATATAATTATATAATTGATTTAAATTGTATATTTAAATCAGATGATGACTGTAAGAAGAAATGGCTTTCCTGCTGCCTTCTTTCACTGGGAAATACCCATTTCCGTGACATTTCTTCAAAGTCACTCAAGAACTTGTTATTGAGATCCTTCTACATATCAGGCCTTGGCAATACAGAAGCAAGTGGAGTTAGCAGTCTCATTATTCCTTGAACTTATAAGGAAAATGTATCTTAAGCAACTGTGTGCATGAAGTAACTATTTTTATTAAGTTTCTATACATGTCATAAAATAAAAAGATGATTTTGACCAGGAAGACTAATCTAGACTTATCAGTGGGGGATTGCAAAGTAAGTTAGACCAGGGTTTTCCTAAGAGAAGAGTATTTAGTGTAAAAGTAGAGGATACACATCTAAATGAAGAAACGGCAGAATAGTCAGGGTCTAGGAAAATGTACGTGCATGAACAAGAAAGGTTGGTCAGAACATTAGGAGGGCAGGGATGCTGACACACTTCAATGAGGGGAGACAGTGACAGGGAGAAGTCTGGCAGATGGAGGTGTTATACAGTGGTTACACAGAGTTATCAGTAATCCAAGAGAAGAAAGGGCATTTATATATTTAATGATTCCTAAAGGCAACAGGAACCTTAAAAACAAAAACACTGAGCCAGGCAGTGGTGGCACATGCCTTTAATTCCAGCACTCAGGAGGCAGAGCCAGGTGTATCTTTGTGAGTTCGAGGCCAGCCTGGTCTACAGAGTGAGATCCAGGAAAGGCACAAAGCTACACAGAGAAACCCTGTCTCGAAAAACCAATAAATAAATAAACAAATAAATAAATAAATAAATAAATAAATAAATAAATACTGTTCTATTAATTATTAATGCATTGAATATATTCAAACACTGATTTCTTTTTTATACTACTTACGTTTTCATTTTACTATGTTTGAAGTTAGTGTTGAACTTGAGATGTAAGAAGGACATTTAGATATTCAACATATTGTATTGTCTTCTGGATCATTTTACATAAACTACTGGAATGTTGTGGATATTGATCGCTCTGTATGTTGTGAATGTGTTGCTCTGATTTGGTTGATAAATAAAATGCTGATTTTTAATCATTTTAATGCTGCCAGTAGCCAGGCAGGAAGTATAGTATAGTTTGGACAAGCAGAGAGGAAAATTCTGGGAATTTGGCCATGGCCAAACATGTAAGTCTTTGTGTGTTTACTTGGATCTGAGCAGCTGTAGACCCAGGTGGGATTGGAGAAAACTCTAGGTACACTGGAAGGGGCCTTGGAAGTGCACTTCTAAAATGTAAAATTGTAGAGACACTCTGTATCATAAAAAAACAAAGATTAATACTAGAAGTCTCAGGCTTCCTGAGATAATGACAAGCTTAATTGGTTTGGGGGAGAGGGCAGAAATAGTACTAGTAAAAAGAAGCTTAGAGAAATGTAGTTACTTAAATTGGGATGCAAATACAGGCTTTAAACTTTGGATAGTTATTTTAGTCTATTAAAGAATATGTTAAGTCTGGCTAGGGACTTGATTCAGTGGGTCAAGTTCTTTCTGTGCAAGCACATAGACTTGAGTATGGATCCCAAACACCCACAGAACTTTGTGCTTGTAACCTCAGTGCTGGGATGTTGGAGTCAGGCAACAGGGCCAGCTAGCCCCAAGTCTAGTGAAATGACAAGTTCCTCCTTCAGTGAGAGACCCTGTCTCAAAAAGAAGGTAGTATGTAGAGTTATAGAGGAAAACATTGTACACCTCCCTCCCTCCACCCTTCACAGATGCATGGACAAGTGAGGACCTCTGCATACACATGTGCGCACACATGAATACGAGAAAGAGAGAGAGAGAGAGAGAGAGAGAGAGAGAGAGAGAGAGAGAGAGAGAGAGAGAGAGAGAGAGAGAAATATTAAAGCTAGGCATGATGGAACATTCCTATAATCCCAGCACATAGGAGCCAAACATAGGAGTGTGAGTACAAGTTCAAGGCCAAGGTCAGCCTGGTTGTCATAGCGATTTTGAGGACAGCCAAGGTTTATAAAATGAGACCTCATCTCAGAATAAAAATAAAAAAGAAGAGAAAAAGTAATAATAGTTATGTGATGGTAGAAATAGATCCTACCACAGGACTAGCAGTAACTTTATTTACATCATTTAAATATTAAGATTAATTACATGATTCTTTTCTGTGCATGTACTAGAAACTTTCATTTCCTCATAGTTAGGCATCATTCCAAGCAAATATCAAACATTTTTAGGCATAGTCAAGAAAAGAAAACATGTAAAAACATTGATTAACAAATATGTTGAATGCTGATCATGTTGTATCACTTACAAATGGCTTGAAATATGGATAAAGACACAATTTCTACCTTGGAGATGTTTGGAAGAAGAGTGACTTTCCTGTACATAGAATATAAAAAGTATTATGGTATAACTGACACAATATAAAAATGCTATAGTCTATTAGAAGAAGGAAGACTCAGCTGGAATGGAGGTCAGATGGAGAGCCTCACACAGTAAGCAGGACATAAACAACCACCAGAGTGTATTTAAATATTAACATTAAGACAATATGATGGCAGATGATTTGCAAAGTGTAAGGTGCCTCGCTCTGTACTGTGTTCATGCATATTTTCTCATTCATACTTCACAATAATTGTTTGAAATGGCATTGCTTTTGCTGTTTTACAGATGAAGAAATTGAGACAGCTATCGAACATAAACACATATGGATCTTGAAATCAAGCTTGCCTGTTATTTATTTTGCATCTCATACCAAGGAACAAGTATTTCCAAAGTCCAAAGTCTATCCTGAAAGACTAGAGTCCTTCTTGGAAAACAGAGATAAGGAAGCAGCAGCCCTTTACAGCTGAACAAACAGACGAAGAATAACAGTAGATGGCTTTGGACACTGCTAGGGAATCAACCTGTGTTAAAGAGGCCACAAAGGAAAGTCAAAACTCTCTGATTGGGAGAGTGACAAGGGGAATACAGCATTTCCTGGGATTAGTCTAGCCAAGTATGAAAAGTGAATTAGAGCTGAAAGAGAATGAGAGCGAAAAAAATCAAGATCATCCAACAGTCCAGGAGAATGACACCTGGAGACTGAGGATGAGACAAATGCATACAACAGATGGGCGCGATAATAAAGCAAGGAAATGGGAATGAGAAGCTTTGAAAGGCTTTAAATTCAGGAATCCATTAGTTTTTAATGTTTGGGGAGACATAAAAGGTCTCTAAGCAGAAAAACATCATCTGTCCAGGCTTCCTCTTCTCATGTAGACTTTCAGTTTGCAGAGTCTGCTTTATGTAGTGGGAAATGCCCACCACTGTGCATGTGGGCTTGTGCTAGGCTCCTCATTATCACTCTAGCCCTTACACCTTGCTTCTTCTAACGGGAGACTTTTCTATCCATTGTCCATCATTGCCATGACAGTGTAGGGATAATCTACTGCCAGTGTACATCCCAATGGTGGGGATGGTAGTATTAATGCAGCTTAGTCAGGGAAAAGCAACATACACTTTCTTTCTTAAAGGTAAACTCAAAGAGTGGGAGAGAGAAAAGAGAGAAACTAGAAAAATTAAATACTGCCTTTTCAAAGATTCAGAACAGCTATCGCAGTGTGCTGGCAAGGTCAGTGTGAGGAGACACGGAGCACAGAGACAGCGTGCTTTGGATAATGCTAAAAATCACTGTGGGCATCACAGATGTAGAAATCAATTTTAAGATTAAAAATTGAATTGGTAATGTTGACCCACACTGTATTGAATTATGTGGATTTTGTATTTTAATTAGTCCCATGCCCATCAAGTAAAACCCATAGGTGTGGATAGAGCCAAAATATCACTTGAACATGTTCTTTATAAAAGATCCTGACTCTAACTTGGGAAGACTATCTTTCAAAAAAATAATTTCCCTTTGGTTTTTATTTTTCAGACCATGAGAAAAATATAAGTTCTAATTTTTATTGATACACTGAAATATTAATATGATATATTCGAGCTGAATACTTACCGGGGGAATCGGTAATGCTATAGGCACCAATTTTTAAATTGAAGGGTTAACAATGGTCAGCTGCACATTTTTAGAACAAGAGATGTGTCCTCTAACTCCCTCTCCCTCCATAGCTCCCGTGCAGATTCAGGCTTTCCCTCTGCTAAACATCCTGGATTGCTTAATTTTCAGATTTACAGCTGTGGCTTGTAGAGAATTTCTCTTCCCTCCCTCATGCACAGATCGATTCCCCTTGGGTGCTGGTATCTTAATCATATAATCATTTGGGTTGGAAGGACCTATGCTGGCACACTAATCTATCCCTGTGAATCACAGTGGAATTGATTTTATTATTACTGGGTCATTCCTGATCGATGGGTGTGGGGATTCAGCTGGAATATCTCCAGTGTCGGTGATCCTGCAGGCTCCCCTGACAGCTGGTGCCATTCCCAACTATTCATATTGTTATAAAGTTATCCTTATATTTAACCTAAATCTTTCCTTCTGGAATCGAAACCTGTTACTTCTTGTTCTGTCCTCATTGACTAATGAGAATTGGTCCCTCTTCTCTTGATAGCTGACTTTAATGAGTCTTTGGACAGTTATGTTTCCCCCCAGTCTTCTTTTATCCAGATAGAACATGTCCACTTGCCCTAACTTTCCCACATAGGTCTTATTTCCTGAAACCTTTATCATCTTTGTGGCTCTCCTCTGAACTCTTGGTATTCTGTCTGTGTCTCTTAAAGGGGATGCTATAATCTAAATGCAGCATTTCCCTGGAAGTCAAATTCATAGAGGAAAAGCAAAAAAAAACAGCATTTGGCTCTTTTGCATGATACCTAGCTCACAACTACTGCACTGGTGTTTAGGAAACATAAGAGAGATAGAATGCATGGGAATGGTTTCTTCCCAATGCCCTGCTAACTGCACAAACTAGGTAATGGCAAATGCATTAATATTGGCTTGTGTATGTCTTTTAAGAGGTCATGGGCAGTAAGTCCATTGCTTGATAGTTAGGCATCACTGATGCTGTCTGAACTTGGATTAAATTCAGTGTCCAATCACGCTGCTACTTTCAACATTTAGAAGCAAACAGTAATAACATTCAATACTCAATAATTGAAGTTCTACATTTTCAGTCATTTTAGCATACTTATTAGCTGTGCCTTTATCTGAAGATGAGCAAAGAACCAAAAAAGAAATTATTCACAGAAATAAGCAAAACATGACATTAATGCAGCTGTGTATTTTTTGGTAGTATGTGTGTGTGCCTACACATTTGTTTTGCACACATGTGTGGGGTATATGAGGTTTTGTGGAGGCCCATGGTTGAGCCGGATGTCTTCTTCAACTACTTTCCACCTTTTTTGAGACAGGATATCTAGCTAAACCTGGAGCCCATTAACTTAGCCAGTGTGCCTGCCCAGAGAACTGCATAGATCCTCTTGACTCTGTCTCTCCAGGGCTGGGGTCACAACACACAGCCATGCCTGGCTCATTGTATGCTTCAGGGGATCTGAACTCGGATCCTCACACTTCTACTGCAAGCACTTTTACCAACTGAGCCATCTCTTCAGCCCTCGTTATTTTATATTAAAAAGGTAAAGCCATTGTGCTTTTGTTAGCTGTTCATCACTTACTGTATTTTTTAAAACACAGTTTAAGATGATAATTTTTCTCCAAATGCTATTTCAGTAAGATTTCACAGAATACTGAAATGATAGATTTGGAAGTCATTTGAGAAATAGCTCAGTAAATATTTAATAAATTTTAAAACCAAGAGAGATTAAATCAATTGTTAACAATTAACTTCTAAAATTTATAAATTTTAATTCATTAGCAAAACCATAACTGTGTGCATACTAAGTGAGGGTTGTAGATCTTAGTAAAATATAATAAAATCAAATGTGATATATGCTTTGCCCTTGAATGGAAGGTTATTTGAAGTTCCAGGAACACAATCTTCTATACCCAGTTCTCACAATTTATTTCTGGTACAGAAACCACTTCCTACTATTCATAATGAATTGCTTTGTTTTGTTTGGGGGCATTATCTATGTCAGACAAGGAAGAAACCTTTGAGTGATATACCACCAATCTCTGCTCTCCTAATCAATGTCTTCCTACATTTTATCATATAAAAACAACAATAAAAAAATTCCAGCTACCAGTCCAATTTTCTACCACTCTTAAATCCTGTAGGAAATACTCTAGGAGGTAAAGCTAACTCCACTCTCTATATTAAGACATCCTTGCTTATTTTACTATGCTGTGAGGATCCACCCTGATACTGGACTACTGACATGCTTTGAGATCTACTCTAAGATTGTGTATTCCACACTATTTGTTTTTAAATGCCCTAAGGTTTGTAATTTCCAATAACATTTACAATGCTGTTTAGATATAGAAAATATAAAACGTAGACATAGATAAATGCATACTTATAAAACAAAAATATCACCCAGAGTTCAAGCAACTGTCCCCAGTTCTTGCCCTTTCTAATTTAGTATTCCTTAATAAATAAGCCAATGCTTTAATTATATTTAGAATATGGTTCTGACCATTTGACATACCAGTGTGGATGAAGGAAAGTTTATAAGACCTTCCCCCTATAAGGAGAGCCATTGACTGCTGAGAGAGGGCAAATTAGTCTTCTCCAGGGATGAACCCTCTGATATGAGCAAAACCAAATGAACTCAATAGGGTATGTTCATGAGTGTGTGTGTGTGTGTGTGTGTGTGTGTGTGTGTGTGTGTGTGTGTGTGTGTAAAACAGTAATAATTAAGAAGAGGTCATGAATTTGAAGGAGAGTGTGGGGTGACATAGGAGGAATTGAAGGAGTGGGGAGTGGACATGATGTAATTACAGTGCTTATACAAGAAATCCTCAAAACAGTACAAAAATTAAACTAAAAAAACTGTAGAGCTTTGCCTATTCTTAGTGCTTGAGATTGACCCTGTATTAAATCCAGTTGTTTCTGTCACTCTCCAAGTGCTGGGATTACAGGGATAAGCCACCATGCCCAGCTTGAAAGTAAACTTATGGATACAGTGATGCCCTAATGAGTATGTGTAGTGTTATCATATGAAACTGATTTCTATACCAACAATGAGAGCACACAGGACAAAATAGATCATGTGGTCTTTGGTTTTGTTTTCTTTTTTAATAGCTGAGAAAAAACACTAAAGTCATTATATTCTAGAAGATGTCTAAAATTACAACTCTTTCCCAAAAGAGAAGAACTCATGACTCTTTTTCATAGGAGGGAAGATTCTTCATAAATGTGGAAAGAAAAACCCAGCCACACTAGTAGCAATATTTGATGCCAACAGATGTAGCCAGGTGTGAAGGAGAATCTGCTGGAAAAGCCATAGTCATGTAAGTCTGCCCCTTCCAGTCCGCACTGTGACAAGATCCTCATGGGATGAGAAAAGGGGAGTGATTTTAGGCTGGAGAAGATGGGAGAGATGAAATAAATTCCTTGGTTCTTACACATTTCCCCAAGTGATCACGTGAACCAGGTCAGAGGATAAGAGAAACCTCTTGAAGGCACAGAGCACCTAGTAAAATGTTACTTACCTCTGGGAGCTGAGTAGTTACAGGAAGCCTTGAAATTCCTTGGAGGTCACTGAGCCTTCACCAACAACACAAAAACTGCTCTCCAAAGTGTATGGGGAGAGGGAGGATCTTAGCAGAGAGAAGGGGAAAAGATGGATAGGAGAGGGGCAGGGATGGCAGAGGAGGGGGCCTGGTGCATAAAGGTGATTACCCCAGTGGACCAGGGCTGATGTGGCAGGGCTGTGAGGTAGTGGAAGTATGATAACTGGCAGCCATCTGTGAATTACAAAGGCTGGAGGTAGAATTATAAAGCTGTCTTACACGTACTGAGACTCAAAGGTCTACTAACAACGTGTGATGCTGCTCTCAAAATCCTTGCTGCATGAAGTGAGTCTCACTGAAGCAGTAGTGACGCTGGCCCCAGCTTAGAAACAGCTCAAACCAGCTCAGACCATATGTGAGAAATCTGCCAGCAAAAGAGCCGTGCTCTTCCCTGGGGATGTGTTCTCCATCGGCACTGTTGTTTGACATCCTTCTATCATGGCAAACTATGAAACATCCAAAGAAGCAAGGATAGTTGACTCTTAATTAAGAATAAAATCAATAGATCCCAATATCAGCAGAGAATCTAATAAACAGGCAAATGTGTTAAAGGATCTAGTAGATCCTTTATTTAGATAACTTATTTAAGTAATGGGGAATTGCAGGCAAAAGATCTAAACCATATAAGAGAGAGTTTCTACATTTGTTTTAGCAGTTTCCTGAAAACCTGTCATGACACCAGCATCACCTGCGACTTACAGCAAAGTGAGGGTCAGTCTTAGAGTGACTCTGAGGAGTACAGAGCACTGTAGATTTGGGGAAAATTGACTGTTAAGTGAGAAGCACACACATATGGTAGATTATTTATGTCCCTGGCCCTTTCACACAAAAGTTGTGATTGTGTGATGGTTGAGAAAAGATAAAACTCAAATAGAAAGTTCAGTACATTTATGGGAAGAAATTTAGGGAAAAGTTGGCAGATATTCAGGAGAACACTGGAGAGAAGAAAGCCATTTTAGGGTCAAAAGTTCTGTGGATAAATAATGTCTGTGCCTCTTTATGACTCCTGGATTATTGTGATCGAGGAAGGCTACAGACATTCTTAACTGAGATATAAGCCACTCCCGATAGCAAGCATGATGATACAACCATGGAAAAGTTAGCTTCCTGGTAAAATAAAATATTAACATCTATTAGAAAAATTGTACAAAATCTAGACTTAATACAACAAATACTCATAACAGAATTAACAACTGTTTTGTGGAGACACATCACAACAACAGTATCTACACTATGGGTGAAAGATGTTGTGTAGAGGAGCCTTGGTGGACACAGGTCACAGAAGGAAACAAATGTATAATCATACCTGTACTAAATTAAAACATACAGATAGGATTAGAAGTAGTTGTAAGGAAACAGCCATAAGAACCAGGGTAACAGTTAGCTTTAGGAAGTGGCTGAGGCTAAAATGATGTTTCTTTATTGCATCACTTTCTCTTTCTTGATATGAGTGCTGATAAAAAGGATGTTAGCTTAAAATTAAGTGACTTGTGCATTGTTATTTGTGAATGATATTAGGTGACCACAAACATTGTATGACTTGACATAACTTTTTTGACTTTATGATGTTGCAAGTGTGGCAGACAGTGCATTTCCAATCTTGCATCTTGATCTATGGCCTGGCAAGTGGTAGGCAGCACAATATTCCCTCATGATGCTGGTCAGTGGCAGTGACTGACAACCTTCTGTCAGCACATGATCATGACTCTAAACATCAATATTCCACAATGCACTTTGTTGCTAAACTATTCTTTGTCGTTGGCTAGGTATACTAAATTAATTCTTTCATTTTTACATCCAGTAGTAGGTATTTAAATTTTTCTTTTTGGGGAATTCATTCGTACATATAATGAAATATGATCATATCCATCCCCATTTTCCTCCTCCAATTCACCCCATGATTTCCCAACATGCTTCCTCCTCCCTGTATATCTTTTGTTGTTGTTTTTATAACCCTCTGAGTCCAATTAGTGCTGCCCAGATGTGTATGGATATGGGGCCGACCACTGGAGCATAGGAAACTTATCAGTGGCCACATCCTCAAAAAACAACAATTTTTTCTCCCCTAGCTCTTCAGATGTCGGTGCCTCTGAAAGCATCATGGCTAGCATGTGAGGTAAAGAATGAAACTCTGGTTGGCACCACTTTATCAGATGCTAGGTTAAAAACTTCCAGAGTCTGTCCTTGTGGTTTATTTTTCTTACACATCTAAGCATAGTAAATTTTTGGGAAAAAGTCTCCTGGTAGCAATCATCACTACAAACTTCAGGGATGGCTGCATTGAAACGCCCTTGCAATGCAGCAAAGTGCTTTATGCCCTTTACATTAAGTTCTATTGACTGACAAACAGAGCTCAGGGTAAGAGCCTAGGGAGAAATGATTTGTGCTAAGTGTAAGGATAGATTCTTCTGAGGGAGGGTGCAAAGTGCATGGCCATCTCTTTCATAAGGACAGATTCTATTCACTGAAAGACTAAACTCAAGATAGGGACCTAAACAATGTTCAGGATTTTGAGGGATTCAGGAAGGCTAGCTCCATAGAATAGCAAAAAGATTACCAGTTTGTTAGACACCATCCACTCAAGCCTTCCAGGTGAAAAGGAAGTAATTTTCTTCCATTGAAGAAAAAAAAAAGCCTTCTTGTTCAACAATTCTAAATTTTCTAATGCTTTCTGTGAGCTGTACACTCTTACACTCAACAGCTGCTGGTGGGACCTTGAAATGATCAATCTCATCAGAGCCAGAATTGGGGATGCCTTGATCTCGGACAGACAGCTGCTGAATGCTCATGAGTGTGATAGCCATGTCCTGGTCAGAAGACAGCTTTTCACAGAACTTCTTAACCTGCTGCTTTCACATCATTTCTGCTTTCTCTTGGGTAATTTCCCATGAGCATGGCTTGAGGAGGGAGAGAGAAGGATGTTCCATTTAGGTCTGTGCACTCATTCGGCTCTTATTTTCAGCACTTTGACCAGCTGTGCCTCTCATCACTGACTGACTGCTGCCCACTGCAAAAAGAAGCTTCTCTGGCCAGGGTTGGGTGAAGCCCAGGTTTATGGGCATAAGCATAAATATTTAGAAGACAGTTTGACCATTGAGCAAAGTAAAAAACAGCAAGTACAACCTAGGACCTAGAACCTCTCCAGTCATGGGCTTTTGTTCAGGAGTATAGTATTGGGCATGGAATCCCCTCCTGTGGGGCAAGCCTCAGAAAGTTGCTATTTTCTCCATAATAGTCACACCATTGTTACAAAAGAGAGAGCACATCCTGAGTGTGAGGTCAGTATTTGCAGCATGCCGTGTCCCGCACTGGGTAAGACCCTTGGTGTCTTTTCTCCCACAGTTGCCTACAGAAGACCTTGTACTTCAAACCTCTGGTTTTGTCTGTTTAACTTGGAGCACAGAGAGAGCCAGGGAACTAGAATGGAACCATCTTTAGGGCGTGGGGACATCTTAAGGTGGAGGGTCAGAAGATTGTAGGTGAAATGAAAGCATTGAGGTGAAATTCTAGAGGAAGAAAGGCTTGAGCAGGGCAGGCACAAGGGGATGTGGGTGGAACAGGGGTGAAATGGGAGGGCTACTCCAAAGGAAGGGGTACGAAGAACATGAGAATCTATTATCTCACAACCCAAATTGTTTTTAGAAAGGAGGGAATGGTAGAACACATGGGAAATGAAAGAAAAGGGGGAATGATAATAGTTCAATGATTAATCATGGGTGAGGCTGTGGGTAGGAAAGAGAAGGGAATAGTGGATGGATTAACCAACCCTAAGATTCTGTGCAAACAGCTTAAGGAAACCCACTAGTTAGTGAGCTAATCTCAAAATACAACTTTAAACACACACACACATACACACACACACACACACACACACACACACACACACACACACACACACACAGCAGAGTTTGAATGGAATTACCCTTCATGGGTGGGCATTGTTACTCCCAGAAGACCCAGGCTATTAAATGAAAATTTGCAATACAAGGCCTGGAATACCTCCTGATGTGTTATTGGTCAGGGAAAACTCAGAAGTCTTGAAAAAACCACAAGCTATTGTGATTGTCCTTGGTTTCCCTCCATAATCACATGTTAAGACAGTTGTTGAAGGCTCCATACACCTTAGCTGTGGACATAGAGAAATCAATGTCAAACTGACTGAGAAACTTCCTCCCTGCTAGTGAAATGTACTTTTGATGGGAGGTATTTTCAATTCATGATGTGTTTGGTGGGGCAAAACCTCATGGTTAGTCAGTGGACAATTGAATTTAAAATTAAAATGTTTTTTATAAATCTAAGGTACATTTTCTTTAATCAAAAAAACCCCACATGTCTAGTATGATCACCAACTCACCTAAAGGCATGTTCAACACACATGAGATATATGAATATCTTAAAATGATTTTTAATTAAAAGTAATTAGAAATAATTTAAAGATTTAGCTATATATACATTGTGGATTGTGTTGAATATTTTGCTGTGTAATTGCATTTCACCTGATATTGCAAAGTTTGTGCTGTAATAATTTCTACATAGAACATTTGTGGCATATAAATAGATGAGGACAAATATATATGTGTGTGTATGTTCAGGTGGATTTTATTAAAAAGTTTCTGGAAAGATATGCAATAATCAGTTTCTTTTTCCTGTTTTATCTTCTCTGCACCCTTTGAGGCTGATCAAGGAAGTTAAACCCTCATCTTTCCTTGCCCTTTGGTTTATATGAGTTTGATCAATGAATGAAGAGCTGAGTTGGAGCTTCAAGAGATGTGGAAGAGTAGATCAGAGTGAAACTTCCCTGATTCCTTCCTCATCTCAGGCTCCTTGAATTTTGAAAACTGCTGTATCTCCTCTTTCCTTTGGACTTAGAAGATTTACTGCCTTCAGGCTTCCTTCCTGTCTGCTGTCTATATACACTGACTACATTATCATGACTAGATCCTTCGTCAGACATTTCCATTACCATATTTGATTATGTCACTTCTCTTATGCAGCCATATCTGTCTGTCTGTCCATCTGTCTCTTTATATCATCTCTCTAATATTACCTACTTCTCTTTCTCTCTATCCACTTTCATGTATGCAGATGAATAATCATGCTATGGACTATGTTACTATTCAAAATTTAAAAAAAAGCTGGATTCATATATTCTAGTAGAGAATACTTTTCAAAATGTACTGTTAAGTGAGGAATGAACAAGGCTGGACTGGTATAATTCCAATCATATATATTATTTTATGTTAATACTTAATTATATAATTATGTGACTAGAATAATGTTCTGATTTGCTAACTGTTGAATTTAATTATTTGTTTACACCAGTCTTGGGGAATTCTGTGATATACCCCATAATGTATAGGGTCTGCCATGTTCATTCATAGGATGTTTATTTAAAACACATTATATTCTAGACATTTTGCTAGAAACTTGGAAAACAGTAAGAAGTAAATTAATGTTATACAACAATAAAAATAATAAAAATTTTAGATTCTAAGACCTCTGTGTTATGTTGGGGCAACAAAAACAAACTTTTAGATTTGGAAAAGTCATTGAGAAACTAACCTAACCACACACCTGAGAGGCACCGTTATTAGACAGAAGTGCCTAAGGTGGGAGTGTGCCTAATGGGTTCATAGACTTGTTAGGACACAAATGTGCTTGGAGCCATGTGGGCAAATGGACAGAGGAAGAGTCACACTGATTAGATCATAAGGATGTTGGTAAGGCTTTAAGAGCTTGGACTATCCTCTGGTAAGGTGAATCCATTGCAGGTGGTAAGCTGATGGTCAACATGATCTGCTGTCCTTTGGTTATGATTACCCCAACTCACGTGTGGCAAGAGGATAGAGAGGCAGCAATAATGTAACTGAGAGATTATTTCTGCTATTCAGAGGAGATTAATATCCAGACATACAGAACAGACAATGAGTGGTAACAAACAAATTCAGAGAAGGCACACAGACAGATCTCGATGAGATGAAAGTCAAACATTAGATGGGGATGCATATTCATTTTTGGTAGGTGTTTCTTAAGGTCACATCACTCAGATTCAGTTCTGATACTCACTATAACATAAATTCAAGACATGTACTATCTAACTAGACCCCAGGGGTCAAAGAGACTTTAGGATTGGGACACATTATATAATTCAAGTCCCACTATGAACAATGAAAGTTTTTTTTCTTTTCTATCTGCATTTGAGTAGAAATTACATCTGCCATGTATAAGTGTATTGGTGATGTGTGTCTAGACTTCACAAGCGACCCAGAAGTATAATCATCCAACTGTTAATGTGTATCTGAGGGGTAGACACTGGAAGTTTTCAAGAGTTTTTAATTTTCATTCAGCACCCAGCCTGCTGTGTCCATGGACTCCACCTCTACAGATTAAACTGCAGCTCACTGCAACTTACTGGAAGAGGGTAGAGTGATTGGAGCTATGTTGAGGGGTTGGAGTAGGGGAAATGGATGACACTGTATACGTGAAAGAAAAGAATTAAGTAACAGCTGGATTGAAACTGTACAGATTTCAGTAATTTTATTATTCCTAAAAAATGTTGTTTGTTGAGTTTATGTTGCATGAATTATTATGACCAAGGCAGAACTGGTTTAAATGTATAGAAGGGTTCACATAGCTTCTATATAGGCAAAACACCGTTTACATAAGGAATCTGAACATCTGTGGACTACTCCTCCAAGGACGTTGAGAGGTCCTCAAACTACTCCTCCAAGGATGTTAAGAGAGATGGCTATTCTGGACAAAGCTGCTGTTAGACATTAGTGATTTAGGAAGAAAAAGAAGTATTTGAAAGCTAACTGCACTTGTTGAGAACGTGTTGCCGTGGTTTTATTCATAGACAACTTTGCAAAAAAAAAAATTAGTATTCTACAATGAATGTCATGTATTGTGCTGATTTTAATATATTCCATGTTGCTTAGATATTTTTAACGCTGAATGTGCTTCAAATTTTGCCACATTCCATGTTTTTCTCATTAACTCTTATTGCCCTGAGCATCCTGTTTCTATTGTAATTGTTGTCAATGACTGAGGTAAAGTCGCTATTAAGAATTTCAACCCTCACCTCTTTGGATCCTGCTTTTTCTCTTGTCCCTAAGAAGTACTTAGCCCACCCTTCCTATGTCGTGCTCTGACTCCATAATCACTTCTGATCTCTGGCTTGCTTCCCTCTACATCCTTCACTGATGATATTCTGTTATAGCTTTCCCATTTTAAATGTCCCCTGGATGCCCTTACTAATTATTTTTTTCTGCAAGCATCATTTTTAAAACTTGCTGTTCCTAACAGATGATTGTCTTCCTTCTTTTATTCCATGGCTTAAAAAAAATTCTGCTTCTTAAGAAAGTAATGAAGAAATCTCAAAAACAATAAAGATCAGACATTTTCCAATGAGAAATTCCTTCTGTTTCCCCCCCTTGGTTATAAAATATAGACATTTTGGTTTCTTAAAGGACAATTCTCCCTTTGGTAATGTTTTACAGTCTTTAGAAAACATCTTTCTGGTTTTCTCATTTCAGGCCTCCCACAGATTTTTCTGACTTAAGCAGTGAACAGAAAATGCTCATGCATTGGTAAAGGCCTTGCAAGTTTTACAATGAATGAAAGCAATAGAAACAGATTTTTGAGTGGTTTATAAATTACTTTAATGTGAGTTGTGATTTTTCCACTTAAGATACCTTCTAGGTTTCTTTACAAAATTTTAGTAGGACTATAAAAAGGGGAGTGAAAATGATCCTAGGAGAGGCTGTTGATGCAGGAAATTCTACATTTCAGCCACAATATGCAGCACCTAAACAGACTGCAAGAAAAAGCAAGGAATCCAGCAGCTTCAATAGATTAAAATATTGCAAGGTTCGGGAGCCTTCCCAAGTAGTTGGCAGATATATAGCCTTATCCATATAAATTATTTTGGCTATGGATTTTTTAACCTTCTGTATAGTCATCTATTTAATGTGGGGGCCTCTGGAAAAGCTATATTTTAACATCAATGAATAATATTCAAGAGTAAAATTGTAAGATCTATGGAAAGTCAAATAAGAAGATGCTTTTAAATGTACATGTTTATGAAAACTTCATAAACTACATTTGAGAGTTGGATTTTAACCTTCCAGAGAATAGATGGACACATTTTTTTTTGTTTTGAGTGTGAGAGAAGGGGGGAGTGTGAGTGTGAGTGCTGTACTATTTGAGACCCTGTCCTTAAACATTACCATCTCTCCCCATCTGCATTCACCATAGTAGAAAGGCTAGAGTTTATTGGGTGCATCCAAGTGTTTGTCTCACTGTCTCACTATATGAGTTTTTTTTTTTTCATTCAGTTCGCATAACAGTCCTCTGAAGAATATACTCTTGGTCTCATTGCCACTTTCAACAGGAGACAGGAGAGCACTCAACACAAAAACTGCAACCTCATGCCTTAACATCATGTCTTAGAGACCTGGCTCTTGTGTCTCTGTTTGGAAAAGCATCTCAGACTTGAGCTAAACTATTGATTCTTCCCCCATTGGTATGTATCTGCTTTTCATGTCCCAGGAATGAGGAATTCCATTATTCTAGCTGTTTAGGCAGCACTTACCAATGTCCAATTTTTTACTCTCATGATGCAGCCTCTCAGCAAATTTAGTCAACTCTGTCTTCATTCTCAATAGAGCATCCTATAAATGTCTTGAAAGCATAAATCATGGCATATAATGTGATCTCTGACTGGCCACTGACTGTGAAATCCAGAAGAATTTAACCATGAATCTGCAAATGTGTTCAGAACAGAATATCTTGATGCAGCTGAATCATTTGGGAGTGTTTCTCCCAGTAACCTACTGGTTAGTCTTTCATTTACTGTATCAACTGCAATTATTATTTCATCTGTTATATACTCAATGCTCTTGCAGTCATTAAGAATAAAGAAGACAAAAGGAAAGAAAAACCTCATTTTCATGAAATTTACTTTCTACTGAAAGGAAGCAGACAATTAAAAGCAGCCATTTGTGTGTATTCCAGATGTTAATAAATTCCTAAAAGCAAACAGAGCAGTGATAAACAGATGGGTAGGAGTCCGTGAGGAGTGACCAACTTAGAGTTGATACTTGAACAGAGACCTGAGGAACGATAGAAGTGAGGCACATAAGGAAATAATCAACGGGGTGCTTCTACTGACCTCCAATTTCTCTCTTTTTAGTTACACAGCATATTCTATAATGGGATAGTTTCTTAACAGCAATAGTGCCCTGAGGGAAAATGTATTAGCAATTTTATGCCTATTGTCCTTAAAATAAAAGCCTCTTGATTGCCACATGTGGAAAACAATGATTTTCAAAGACCTTTTGGATACATAAATGCATGTAATAAAGTAATGAGGACCAGTTTATTTATTATATTTTTGCAAGTTGAACTTCCTAGTAATTAGGCTCCATTTCACCCTAACATGTGACTATTGTATGAGTTTTGGTTGTGTATTTTCAGTGATGTATATTTTCTCCACATATAAAATGAAAGATATTTAGGCTACAATAAATATGAATATCTTTACCTCCATATTGTTCTAAAGGATTACATTGTGTTGTAAATTCTGTATTATCAATTGGATTTGCTCTCTTATGGGCTAACTCTATTCATATATATATATATATATATATATATATATATATATAATTTTCAGCATGCAAAAACTGTTGCAAATAGCACTTGCCTTACATCCCACTTCTCAGCATATGCAATAAAGTAAGAAAATAATCTCTTTGTTGCCACAAAACTCTAGGAGTTAAGTCTCAGATTTCAACTACTTTGGCTTGGATCTTGCTCATGTCTCTGAACACTTACTATGGCAATGATAAGTAATCTCTCCAATACCTTGGAAATGTCTGCATTACAGTCAACTGGATGTAAAACGCAGACAAAAACAAGTGACTTTTTGTCTAAAGGAAGCCAACTACATTTACAGGGAGTAATATATGCAAGTGAGGTTATAGAAAACACTATTTCCAAAATGGTAACTGTCATATTCACATTCTCTCCCCCTCTGCTACTTCCCATACACACACAGAGGTACATACTTTTAATGGTAGCATCAAGTCTATGTGATCTTTTTCTTTTTTGACATTTTTTAAAAAATTATTTTATAATTTAATTTAATTTTATATATCAGCTACGGAGTCCCCTGTCCTCCCTCCCCCCAGTCCACCCCCCATTCCCATCTCCTCCAGGGCAAGGACTCCCCTGGGGATTCAGCTCAGCCTGGTAGATTCAATCAAGGCAGGTCCAGTTATAGTATAAGAAAGAAAGGCTGGTTGGTGAATACTTTTGAAAGTAGTTTCACCGAAGCTTTGAAAACTGCTTATGCCTCTTGGTCTATTTATTTGATCCTTTTACTTGAGATCCACAACATATGGGAACATTTTTGATTATCTTCACTTCCACTCTAGAAGTCACCATGTCCTGTCAAATATTACTCCTGTTTTTTTTTTTAAACTTTTATTTCTTTCTGCCATTATTCTCTTATCTAGATTTCCTTATATGACCATCCTAACTATTCTTAATGAATCCCTACTTGATTCCCTGTCAATTTATTCTGCACATTCTGTCTCAATATATCTGCTATGCATACCATCATTCCAAACTCTTAGTGGTGTTTAACTTAGGTAAAATAACAGTACAATACATACCATGATTCATATTCCATTTACAACTTGAACGTGTTTGATTTAGTATTCATTACTGAGTCTCTAACTGTCCTGGTCTTCAACAAATTCTGTGAACAAAAAGACACTATTTGTTATTATGTCTCAGAGTTTTCATACAGACGGTTCTATTGCGGTGGAATAAGACGTTTTTATAATTGCTTTTTTTAAAAGCTATTTCTATGCATCAATATATGTTAAACAGACTATTTTTATTATATAATATTTTTATTTTATTATATAGAATTACATACTATTTCCAACAAAAGCCTTCTCTGAGCTCTCAATTCAGAGTAAATTTTCTAGATTTTTATCATTATTTTCCATGGGAGATATGAATTGGGAATAAGATAATCAATTTTTTATTATCTTTGTTATTTATTCCAGAGGAATAATCAAAATTAGATCAACAAATCATTAAAACTAATAAATAGAGGCAAAGATGAAATACTTTTTCCTTACCATGGATGAGTAAGCGTTGCTTCTGCACCATAAATGTCAGCCTGTCTGGCCTACTACAGTTAAATAAACATCCCCACTGCCTCTCCAAAGAGCTGTGAATAGATTTTAAATTTCACTCTGAATAGATTTTAAATTTACTTTTTCCTATGCATTATTTTGTGACAATACAACACTTAAATGCACAGCTTGATGGATTATTTTTGGGCAACATATATGTTTATCCATCATTTCAAACTGTGTCATATTTGTTATATATTTCTATCAAAATTCATTTTTATAACTTTTTAATCTTTTCTTTATGCTAGAAGCAACTATTATTCCCATTTTTAATCACAATAGCTTTATATTTTCTGTTAGCCTCTTCTTTTGGCATACGAGCTTGGATTTGTTGATTACAATTCTACTTTCTAACACTGAAGTTACCCTTGTAAAGAATTAAAACAAGATTAAGAAGAGAAACAAGTATACCAGTGAAAGAATATCTCACATGCCTCTTGATGCTTCAGAGCCAACAGTTGCCTGGATTGTGAAACACTGAAGCGATACTGGTATAGGAGAGAGGAAAAGATGAAGGAACTATCAAAGTTACCCCTCATAGTCGACTATGATACATGAGTATGTCATATATAGGGCTCAAAGCTACAGCTCAGAGTCTGACTGATTTGGAAATTAAAGAAAAAGGGAATAAAGGATGACTACCTACACATGAGCTCAACAAGGACAACATTAGAGATGCCAAAGTGGACAGAGAAAAACCCATGAGGCCTCAACCCTGCACAAAGAACTACAGGCAACTAAGAAATGCTGAAAGCAAGAGAAATAGTCTTCCCAAGGGAAAAGCACAGTAATTGGTGATGCAATATCTAATGGTCAGCTCTAAAAACATACATGCAAGTAACGTTATACATGCTGAGAAGGTTATATTAAGGAGTATATATATATACACACACACACACACATATATATACATATACATATACATACATATATATACATATATATATATTCATACATACATATGCATGTGATAACAGTGAAAAAAGAGTCCATGAATTTGAAAGAGAACAAGGTGGCCTACTTGGGACAGTTTGAATGAAGAGACGGGAAAGGAGGAATGTAATTATAATATAATCTAAACAATAAAAAAATTTTTTAAGGGTTATCTGTATAAAAGGCCATGAAAATTCAATGAAAGCCAAGGAGCAAATGGAGTGTCACTTGACTGGCAAAAAGTACATAATGTTACCCAGAGACAGCACAAAGCTGAAGACCACCAGAGGAGGGGCTGCTTCAGCCCAGAAATGGAGAGACACACATTATTGAAGTACAGAACTCAATGACAAAACGGCGCTGGGGAAAGCTGCCCCCCTGAGCAGGACAACTGTCCCTTGCCAGCGTGTACCCACACTAAACATGAGGGCTGTGTGTGTGTGTGTGGGGGGGTGCTCCACTCTTTGTCAGAAACCAGCATAGGTATTTCTCCACTACTGATTGGCATCAAAATATTCCCAGGATCCTCTAATGTGACATTCAGATATCAGTATCATTCCAGATAAGAGTTTAATTATCTCTCCAGGCAAGCCATTGTCATGAGCCTTTAAACAAAAGCCATTTATGGGCAACAAATAAAATAAACTGTGTAAAAATACCTGCATGGCTGTGTAGCTTAAGTTTTCCTGGTCCTGCCTGGCCCACAGTCAGGACAAATCTCTCTCACCTGCCAATCCCACAGCCGCTCGGACCCAAGCAAATACACAGAGACTTATATTACTTATAAACTGTATGGCCGTGGCAGGCTTCTAGCTATCTAGTTATTATGTCTTAAATTAACCCATTTCTATAAATCTATACCTTGCCACGAGGCTTGTGGCTTACCAGTATCTTACATCATGCTTCTCATCGTCGTGGCTGGCAGCATCTCTCTGCTTCAGCTTTCCACTTCCCAGAATTCTCCTCTCTCCTTGTCCTGCCTGTACTTCCTGCCTGGCTACTGGCCAATCAGCACTTTATTTATCAATCAATCATCCACAGCATAGCTGTGCTTATGACCCATTGCCATTTCATGGAGGAAGAGTTAAACAAAAATTCTGAACTGTTTCTTTAAACATTAAAACTATCTCTTGCATAGGTGACATCACACTATTTAAATCATTCTTATACTCTTTTTCTGATTCCCTGTTTGCAGTATAATGTTGTCAATTTTAGGCTTACATGCTGTTTGTTTTGACATGCAAAGAAAATTTTCATGTTTAAATATTCTCTAAGTTTCTTGATAACTACCTGATATTAAAATGGCTTTATTAAAATATATGTGCATATTCACCCCTATTTTACATGAAATCCAGTTCTGTAATTAATAGAAATAGTATAAATATATAACCAGATTGTACTAGTTCATTAAATACTGATTCAGTATATTTTTCTTAAAGTTAGAATTTGTGAGTCAAAACAGATGAAGATTTTAGAAGTTGGCCTATACTGCTAAATTGCTTTCCAAGAACTCTGTGAAATTTTGCACAGCTAATAGTAAAACGAAAGTGCCAATCATGTGCAGTACCATGGCCAGAATTATATACATAGCATTGTGAAATTTTGCTAATTGGCAGGTCAAACAAAGTACAAATTTTAGTCATGTGTTTTTATTATTGTTACTGATAACAACTGACAGGAAGCAATAGAGCTGTACTTTTGGGACCGAGAAATTATTAGAATAACTTTTAAAACTAGATTTGAAGTTCTAGATTTTTATTGATATTGTTCTATGGTTTCTTTAAGGAGACATGTTCAAACTTTGTAAAACAGACTAATTTTTTAAAGTCTAATATTCATTCACCAGGCGCCAAGTCATTAAATAATAAATTTTACAAAATTTTTGAGCTTTGTGTATTTAAATTATGTCTCTTTTGAAATAGCATAAATATTATTCATTGTTTATGCAGGGAACATTTTTAAAACCCACTCTGTGTCAGGCACTGACACATGTGAAAACCAGACATAGTCTTTGGTTATAAAAATTCACAATTTGGCAAGACAGGAGGAAACAAGAGATATGTAAATTTGAATGCAGCTGTAATTCTATCAATAGTCACTCTAAGTAAAGGGAAATATATGTAAAATAGTTTATAATGTATGATTAATTTTGATCTTTTGTATGACAATTTACCACTGTCTACTTGTCTAGCAGATTTTCTGGTACAGAGGTGATACTCATAACACAGAGGACCTTGGTAATCCAGCATTTGTTAACAACAGAGGTAAATACCAAAGACTTTCAGCATGTTCACCATTATTTTATGTATATTCTTAATAAATACACAAATAACTTACAGAAGGACAGAACCAATGGATGTGCATAAATAATGTATGCTATCATATGGAATATTTTTTAGTAACCAACCCTTCCCCCATTAGTAACTGAGGAAATGCAAACAATTTTTTTTTAAAAAAATAATGTGAGTTTCCTTGTTTGTGGGAGGGTAATTATTTGCAGAGAGGGAGATTTAAAGAGTCACCAATTACAATAATCATCATCCTTTCTAACTATAGTTTTCTCCTCTTTCACATCTTATGAAACAAACATATTCTACCCTTCACAAACACATTAAGTAGCAATATCTTTTAAAAATCTTTGTCTATGTATCATGTGTAAGGCCTAGAATTTTATCTCCTGAGTCACAATAATAAATGAACAATTAAATCAGTTAGTTAATCAATTTAAGTACTAAAATCAGAGCACTATCTTAGTTTTTATTTTTTAGTTCTACAGCCAAATACTTCAGAGTGGGTAATTTATAAAGAATGTGCTTCTCTCATTGTTCTGTGAACTGAGAACCCAGTGTGCCAGTGAAAGACTGGTGTTTCTGTGAAATTGTGCCTTGAACATGGCATCCTTTGGAGTAGAGGAATGTTGTCTTCATACAGTAAAGGAAAAAGGGAAAAGAAAAAGAAATTCCTTCCATCAAAGTCTTATTGTGGCAGCAGTCCATCAGACATCTCCCATTAGACTGACATCCTGACCACTACATTAGGAATTTGGTTAACATTAATTATGGCTGAGCCTAGTGGCTCAGAACTGTAATTATAGGTATTCAGGAGACTGAGTTGGGGAGATTCAAGGCCAGACTAGGCAATTTAAGGCGTCCTTATCTCAAAATAAAAAGCGAGATAAAGGCCAGCAGGAATAGCACAGTGGTATGTGATTTCTTTGTTAAAGTACTAGAAACAGTCAAACAGGGAGGTTCAATCCCCACTAGTGGCAAAGACAAAACTTGTTATGTACAGTCTGAAGGATTTTGAAGTTTTTAATTATCCAATAGGCTTTTTTTATTTTTGAAACGTTTCCATTGTTAATAATGAAAACCATGAATATTTTGGTATAAACCTTCACACTACAAGCTTCTTCAAAGAGCAGCACCCCACCCCCATGCATCTTAAGGAAATGATAATTAAATAGATACCCCATGTCTGCTTTTCATAATTTGCTTGTTCTCTGACAGTTAAAAATGTTACAGAAACATATTTCACCCAAACTTTAAACTTCCTATGCTTACATCAATGGAGAGTGGGGGTGCCTGCTCAACATCTTCTTTCCTTGGGAAGCTTTTAAGCCAAATGGATGTGCTCAATCAAGGATGTTAATTGCAGGAGAATAAGAAAACAACATTTTTCCTGTGCCAATATTCCATCAGGTCTTAGTGAAAATGAATAGAAAGGTGGAGAATGACTGAAAATGTAGATTGGATTTGTCTAGAAAGGTAATGAACTTCTAAGTGAGCAGAAGGTAAATTCAGATTTCTAATAAAAATGGAAACGAGACTGATTTGAGCTCTCATCACGGAAACTTCACACAGCTCCATCTTCCTTATTTCATACTGTAAGATCTTTATACTGGCAGAGCTGGGTGTGTCTTGGTTGTTAAAAATGAGTGTCTAGAAAATGTGTATATTCTGCCATAGAAAATTTAGATGGATAGTATGTTTAGCCTATCATAATAATGCCTAATCTGTGTTTATTACCAGGTTCTGATTCTGTAACTGATACAATGTGAAAATGAATGTTTATTTTATGTTTTATTTCTAACATGTATTATGTTGTATTATATATGTGACTTTTTATATTAAAAATATTAAGAACATTAATAAAAATAAGATCTAAATTAATCTTGTTTCAATTTAATAGATATTTCTATATTTAAAATTTCTAAAGATATATAAAGGTATATTGCAACATATGCTGATGGAAGGTCATAAAATAGAGCCACAGTTAATAGCACTGGTCAAACAATAGTTAGTAAATGTACTGGGTGATGAAATAGTCCACTGTCACTTAATTTGGTTAGTCTTACAATGTTTATTTTTCATAACAAAAATCTAGAGGTTATTATCAGTGTACATTTTATAAATGTTTTAATAATTAGTGTGATTTTTTTCCCTCAAGGCTTTGCTGGTTCTTGGAGGAAAGCTGGATATTGTTCTACCAGGATTTGTAGAAAGGTATCTTCATTAGTGTTCTACTGCTGTGAAAGTATGCCATGACCATAAAATTCTTATATAAGAAAGCATTAAATTGGTACTTTCTTACAGTTTCAAATGTTTAGTCCATTATCATCATGGTGGGGAGCATGGCAGCATGCAGGTAGACATGGTGCTGGAGAAGGAGACAAGAATTCTACATCCAGATCCACAGGCAACAGGGAGAGAGGACACTTCTGTCTCTCTTTTTTCGTGTTTAGCTACACAGCTTGTTTAAAACTTGAGAACATTAAACATGTTCCAAACTTGATAATTTATAGTTGCAGATATATCCAATTACCTCTCAATTTATTTCTTGAAAATAAATTATTTTTAAATGTGGATATGAAACAATATTGCTGACTTTTATAGTCTAAGAGCCACTCCTTAGACAAAGAGACTTATTGATAGTGATTGTTGTTTTACAAAATGTTGACTATGTACTGAAGACATTAAAAACACTAAATACAATGTCACCATACTGAATTGATGCCAAGTGAGTTTATATGAAAATTACATTAAGTTTCTTGGTCCATTAATTTCAAGGCACAAATAATTACTGACAAGAATTTCATCTCCGCATATATTCTATTTTAAATTTGAAAATTACAAGCAATATAACACAATTCAATGTGCAAGTTCCTTTCACATGACAGAGTGACCACACTATCTGGCTCTAGTCCTTGCAGTGATAGAAGCCTGGTCTGTATGAGGGAGGCCAGCAGCAACTCTCCAAAAAGGCATAAACCTAAAGAACCTTACACTGTTCTTATCTTGTTCCCTTGATTTATTCATACTTTTGATCCAATTTATAATTTTAAAATGAACTATGTAAGTGAACTAATATATAAGAATTACAGAAAATCCTCACCTCTTTTCAAATTAAGAGCATAACAAACAGAAATCTGATATAGATGAAATCCGGTCCAAATGAGAATGAAGGGATGGAATTAGTGAAAAGGAGATGATGATAGTTGCCAATATCTTAGAGGCAAAACTCAGGAAAAAAGAATACTCACCATGTTCCTATAACCATTTGTGTGATCCATTTATGAATTGAATAAAATTAATCAAAGAGTAAAATTTGCCCTTAAAACTGAATAGACTTCTCCAGAGGAAACAGAACCAGTGTGGCTAGGAACGTGTATTTTGCTATTAAGCATGATGAAGTATGACTTCCCTTAATAGGAAGAACCCTTAGTAAAGAAATTCTAACCTGAAGAAAACAATTTAGCACAGATAGAAATTCAATCCTATGGCAAAATTTCATTAAAGGTAGTCAAGAGAAATTAAGAAAGAAAGAAATCATTAAGACATTTTTACAAGCGTGAATTTCTGCTATTTGATAATCCTAGAAATTTTTTTGTCTAATGGAGTTCCTGAATATTAATCAGTAAATGTATTTTAGTCATTCCTGAGTGTGGTGCCCTTGTGGCATGTCAGATATGAATGCTGAAGAATTTGCCCCAGAATTCCCTTTCTAATATATTTCTAGTTGAGAAGGCTACTGAAGAAATAGCAGCCATTTTTAAAGCAATACAAACACATCTTCCTTAGTTACTGTGTCTAAAACTAATTTGGATACTACAGAGGAAGGATTGGGTAGATATTCTGCCATGGGGAGTATCATGAATCACCCCCACTAGAATCAAATAAGGGTAACATTATTTTCTTCATTAATTCCATACAATTTAAAAAAGACCTACTTGATGCAAACACTATAATGAGTTTGAGATTAATACAGCAAAGGAAAAATATTATAGCTTATTCTTTCCTAAGTATTCAAATTATCAGGTGGATTTAAATTAAATAAATATTTATTTTGAATCAGAGATGGCTATTGATGAGTAAATTTAATTGACTTTATTTAAAATCAGTTATCTCCAAAATTTTTCATGAAATAGTTTCTGATTTTCCAAAATGAAAGTTTTATTCTCACTTCTGTAATACTCAAATTAACTCTTATTTACACTTGTAACTTGTATTTTCTTGCAAAGGACATATTCCTGTATACCTACTAATTTTGAAACTAGTACAGTCTGTGGCGATATTTTATTTGTATATTAATAAATAAAATAAGCTGTAGAGATCAAAGCAATAGCCTCTAACTAACCTTAGCTCACCACCTCGCCATAGCTTCCCAAGAGAGGGCTTCTTCCTGTCTAACCTGTGACTTTATTGCCTTCCTGTTCTGCCTTCTCATTGGCTCTAAGCCCAGCCACATCACATCACTTCCTTGTCACTGATTGTCTATACAGACCTCCAGGTCTCTATGGTTGGTACGGGGATTAAAGGCATGTGTTACCACATTTGGCTGTGTCCTTGAACAGAGACTCTGCTTGCCATATGATCTGATTAAGAGCATGTGCCACCACTGCCTGACTTCTGTTTATGGCTCTCTATGACCTCTGATTTCCAGGCAAACTTTATTTATTAACATACAAATAAAAAATCACAACATTTCCCCATAGGTCCTCAGTACATCTGTTGGATGAATAAAAGACCATAGCATACATCTTCTTGTCCTTCTCTGAGCTGCACATATGGATAGAATTGACTGTAGCCACATAATACCACTGGAATCTGTTTCTTCCTACATGTTATGGGAGCAGTTGAGGAAAATTTATCCTAGAAAAGTTCATGAGAGGAAACACTGCCATGGCTGTGGCAGCAGCACTAGACTTACTCTCCAGTCTTCATCTCTCTCTGGATTAGAACCTTTCTTCCTCTTAAGGCTTTTCCTTCCCCATCTTTGAGGAGCCTGGGCCTGATCACTCGACCCTTTCTCAAGTTAGGGTTGTTACACTTGTCTATTTGACTTATGCTTGAGCAAGTGGAGTCCAAGCAGGCATACTAGATACCAAATGGTTCTTGTCTGTATAGTGCAATAGTAGCTCTATTCTATCCAGTCATCAAGATCAGCTGCCATTTTTTTTACCATCTCTTCTCTGTACATATGTCTTTAGATGTTCTTTAGAAATCATGATTTACAAACATGATTGTTCACAAGAAGAGACAGGGTGCTCAATCCTAGACCAGTGTCTAAGAGTGACAGACAGCAGAGACATTCCTCCCGCCACTGTCAGATTAACAAAAAAGGAATCAAAAATAGAAATATCCAAGGGGTGAGAGATCCTTTTAAAGCATTCATTCACCAACTATGATATCTTGCTATGTTCTGGGTACTGGTCTAGGCCAAAAAATATATAAAAAGGAATAAATAGGAAGAGTTCAACTAAAAGTGTTGAGAAGAATTGAGTCAAATATCAACAGCAGCAATCACAATAATGAGTACTAATTCATTATATCAGCAAGTAAGTGAACTGAAAGAGCCAAATCCTGAAGTGGGATTGCTCTTAGAATGTTCTCAGAACAGTAAGGAAACTGTGCCTGAAATGGAAAGAAGAAACAGGAAAAACTATACAGGTCATATAGGCTGGGTAACATCTATTTTAAATATCATTAAAAGTTATTAGTTGGTTATGTGCATGTCTATGCATGAGAAGTAATCATATCAACTTTGTAAAAACATCACCATATAAAAACAATGTGTGGGAGCTGGAGAGATGGCTCAGTAGTTAAGAGCACTGGCTGCTCTTCCAGAGAACCTAGGTTTAATTCCCAGCACCCACATGGCAGTTCACAACTGTCTATAACTACAGTTCCAGGGGATCTGATACATTCAAACAAACATACATGCAGGTAAAAGACCAATGAACATAAAATAAGAATAAGTAAATAATTTTTTAAAAAGAACAATGTGTCAAGAGATTGGATGAGCAAAAAGTATTTGTATGCTGTCTGTGTTACTGTTCAATTGCAGTGAAGAAACACTAAGTGCAAAAGCCTCTTATAAAAAAAAGTTAATTGGGAGCTTGTTTATAGTTTCAGAGATTTAGTCCATTATCAACAAGGTGGAGAACGGACAGGCATAGCACTGGAACAGTAGCTAAGAGCTTTACATCTTGATCCACAGGCAGCAGGCAGAGAGAGACACTGGGCCTGGAGTGGACTTTTGAAGCCTCAAAGCCTGTGATATGCCTACTCCAGCAAAGCCACACTTCAAGATGAAACTGTAAGGAAGCCCTACTTAAATGACTTCTTTTAAAAGAGTTGCCTTGGCTCTCTTCACACCAATAGAACACATGCCAATAACTGCACATTTGCCTTTAACAGAAATATGAATATTATAACTTAAAAATACAGGGCTTTGTGTGTTTTGTATAATCGTAAGTGAGAATTTGAATGTACCATCAGTATTCCAAGCATCTTCTGCTTTCCCTCTTGCCTCATTAGAGTTTGACTTCCATCTTTGTTTTGCCTCTTTTTGTAAGAGTCATCCCCAAAGTTCATATTTCAAGATCCAAACTCCCAACATGGAGATATTCAAAAACAGAATATAAGGAGGATAACTGGATGAAAAAGCTGAGCCTTCCTGAATGGGATAGCACTCTTGAGAAAGTGTCCCTGAAGATCCCTCAGTCCTCCTGCCACAGGAAGATACAGTGAGAATATTGCTTTCTACTTAGGAAGTAGAACTGCATCAGACACTAATTCTTCTGTCTCCTTGACATTGGCCTTCCCAGCTTCCAGAAATGAAAACTAAAGTCCTTTAAAACAAACTGTCTGTGGCTGTTTGCTGTGGCTGCCCAAGCAGATGAAAACACCTTCTCTAGGTCACATTCCTTTAACTTCACATCTCTCTTCGAAGTGAGGACAAGAAACTCATATGAAATAACCTCCCAAAAGTTATACTCAATTTAAGAAATATTTCTTATTTTATAGTTGAAGACTTCTGCTTATATTTTATTCACCAAAACTGGAACAAATATCTCCCTGTAGCTGCAAGAGAGGCTAGAACCATAGGAATTGTATCTCCATCTTGTAACAGAGAGGGAGGAAATGCACACTTTGTAATGTGTACATTGTATATAATGAGGAAGATCTATCTGCTATAAGAGACTGTCACAACACTCCAATCAATAAATATGTCAGGTTAGACTAAGTGCTGTGGGGAGGAAAGTATGGCTACTGGAT